>NW_028274813.1:94426287-94577803 GCF_037043125.1 Eumetopias jubatus
CCATAGTGATTCAACAATTCTTTGTTAAGCAGTGCTCACCACGGCAAGTGTAGTTACCATCTGGGGGACCTCAGTTCTTGATTATCAGCTTTAATTTCTCCAAAATCTCACCCTGAGAGTACTTATACAGTCTTGGAGTTTGGTACCATCATTGTGCAGATGACTTTGAAATCTCCCTCTCCAACTTAGTTTGTAGCCTTTATCCTACTGTTTTCTTAAGATCAGCATATACCAAATGATCATTTCTCTCCCCAAATTTTTGTTTTTGTTTTGATTTGTCCATTTCTGAGAAAAATTAAGATGTATAGTTTAGGTGGATGTGGACTGATGTGGTAGCAGACAAAATCAGAAGAAAGGAATGTACTTGCAAGAATTTTCCAAGGAATAAGTGTAGGATTTAATGACTGGTGAGATGTAAGGAATGATTTAAAGATAAACTATTAGTAGCCTAAGCATCTCTTCAGTGTCCTGGAAATAGACTAGGTCACTTTGAGTCCACACTTTGTTCACACTTTACCTCCTTTCCCCAACTAGCCAAAGTACTTTTAAAAAAGACAACTCCTTTTTTTTATTACTTTTGCCCATCATAGTTGTAGAATTTTGTTTAAAGAATGAGTAAATGCAATGAATTGATCTCACTTTCAGCCTTTCCTGAGATTGATGTGAACTTCCAGTGGCTGCCAGCAGCTCTGAAAGCTCATTCTCTCAATTCAGGTCTCTGCTGACAAATTTTGGAGGCCATTGTTTCCAATTTGTGGTGAGGATCTAAAATCCACATGATTCTTTCAGCAACTACCTGATCTATGTCAGAACTCTCTTGGAAGCACAAACATTCCAGGTCTTAGTTAATCCCTGCTGAGAAGCCTGTGCCTCTTCTGCCATTTCCAGTTCTATTCATCCCTTTACCAGGCACTCTGTGGCCCCTGTGGTGGGCATAAGAACAGCCTCCCAAAGATGTCCACAGACTCATCCTAGTAATCTATGAATATGATAGGCTACATGGCAAAAAGGCTTTGCAGGTGCGATTAACACCATGATGGGGGATATCCTGGATTAACCAGGGGACCTAAGATAAGCACAAGTGTCTTTAAAATGGAAGAGGGAAGCACAAGAGTTAAAGGAGGAGATGTGATGTTGGAAGCAGAGGTTGGAGTGGTATTTCTGGAAGGGGACCATAGACCAAGGAATGATCATAGGCAAGCCTCTAGAATCTGGAAGAGGTAAGGAACAGATTTCCCCCCTGGAGCTTACAGAAGACATGTAGCCCTATAAGAACCATTTTTGAATTTCAGAACTGTAAGATAATAAATAAATCTGTTGTTTTAAGCCTCCCTCTAAGTTTGTGGTCATTTGTTATAGCAGTTGTAAGAATCTACTAATCCCCTCACCCGACATTCTTCACCACTCTATTATCCTGGTCATTGCTTCAGACTCATTCTTCTTTTTATCCATTTTCCTTCAGACTCTCATCCCCAGATTGCTCTGTGCTTCCTCTGCTGATCTAACCCCCCACTGATTCTCTTTTTTCAAATCTTTTCAAATCCACTGTTCTCTAGGCTTCCTGTTCTGTTGCACACAAACTCTCCTGTGCCCTCAGGCTCTCCACCAAATGCATTCCCTAACTACTAGCTTTAACTGTGAAATGCTCTTTCCTGAGGACACTAACATCCCTGAAATTCCCTCAAGAAGATGCCTTTATTTTTCTTACATTCCCAAGTATCTCACTCCCAAAAATATACAGCTTCTCAAACACTACACTTCTACCCTTGTGTAAAAATCCTTGGTCCTTGTAGACTACTCATGATATTTGGCCACATCACTCTTGACTTCTTGTCATTCTCATCTTCTAGCCTCATGGTTACTTCCTCTTCATTTACTGAAGACTTTAAACCTGGATCACTGTATTGTATCTTTGCCCCCAAGCTCTGCTGTCATCTTGGGGATTTGAGAATTCTTAAGAACAGTCTATCCTAACCAATCCATTTCTTGACCTCTTATACTCCAGTAACCTTCACCTGCACACCAGCCATTAATTCCCAAATGCTTACTCTGGGCTTTTCCATCACTTAAAATTTCTCCACCTCCGAAATCCTGTATTCAAATATACTACAAACAATTAAGTCAAAAATTAAATATAAAAATAACCAGAATGTATTATCTAACACCACCACAGCCCACCCCAAAGGAAATACATGTTCTTCTCATGATGCCTGGTTTGGTAAATGGTAGCACCACCCACACATGTGTCTAAGACAGACACCTGGGTACCGTCTTTATTTCTACATGTTTCCCAATTTCCACAGCCAATCAGTTACTATAAACTGTCAAGTTTAACTCTGTCTCCAAAACCTGTCCTCTTCTCTCCGGCTCCATTATCCTTACACTAAATAACCTTTCTTCTGGATTACTGCTGATTTCTAATTGTTCTCTCTCCAACTAATTCTCTAATACCCCTCAAACTCAGTTCTTTTCAGATTCCAGTTGATCTTTCTGGAATATGGTATGATCATGTTACTTCTCTACTTAAAATCTTTCATGCGTTTCCCATTGTCTTTGTAATAAAGTTCACCTTAATATGTCCTTAATGACTAACTGCTGCTTGCCCAGGTAGCTTCACCTTGCGTACCTGCCACATGCCACTTTTTCTCCCTTACCACTCTCAACACACTCATCTTAAAGTGCTGCTGAACCACTTTCAGTTTCCCAAACTAATTTTGCTGTCGGTATCATTTCCAAGCTCTTCTACCTGCTGTTCTCTCTTAGCAATAACCCTGCTCACACCTTTACTTATCTGATGGCATCAAATGTCCTTTGGATCTTAGCTAGCCTATTTTTCTGAAAAGCCTTGCTTTATTTCGCATCCTGCCCCCTCATCTCACCATTGAAAAAGTCTCCCTTTTCATGGAGAAACCTGTACTTATATCTGTTCTAGCACTTGTCATACTCTACAACAACTGTATCTTTAGTTATCTCTCCAACCAGTTCATAAACTTGAGGAAGGACCGTGTCTTTTTTGCTCTTGAAGCCTCAATGCATGACATAGTCTATGGGTAATTTTTACTGAAGCAACAAATTAAGTGTAGATTTGTATTCCTAAATATACTATCTTTTATTTTCTTTATTAATTTAAGACTTCTTATATTTATCATAATTGGAGCTAAACTTAACATCTAGATTAAATAATGTCTTGATGCATGTTCATTAGGTGGTTCATTTTGTCTGTTCACATTAGCAAATATGCTTCTTTTCATGACCTGTATCTGACCCACACTGGCTTATGGACAGGGTGTACTAATCTATCCATTCATCACTGGTCCTGTTTTAAACCATCCCCAACCACCCAAAGGCTTCCTATGCATCCTGTTTTGGCTCAAGCAATCTAAATGACACAGGCATCTGTGTGGTTCCTGAAATATCCCAATTCCACCATCACCACCAACCCTGTTTACCTTCAGAGTAACCAGGAACCAACTCACAGGTTGTTCCTTGGTCAGCCTGAAATCGCGATCTTCCTGTAGAGTGGCTGAAAATCATGTTTATAGACCACAATACTCTCAGCTGTTCTAAACAAACAAACAAAAAAACCCCACTGATTCAGACTTGTCCAACTACAGTGAAAATGGAGGTTACCAAGGAACTTTGAGGGAAACATTCTGATTACATAATGAGTCTAGAGTCAATCCCCTTATATATAGAATGAGGGGGCTTAAAACTTTCCAAGTAAGAGAACTCCCTTTTTCCTGCAAAAATATCCCAAGACTCACACATGATAGGTAATATGCTGTTGGCTGATAGATGAAAAAGAAGCTGTTATGAATTCATTAGTTCTTTAAAATAAATTTACTCATTATCAATCACAGAATCAATTTACATGTTTTTGAAAAATTAGAGTACATACATGTGTAAGATGTGTGAACACATAAACTTGCAATAACTATAATATCCTCTAGACTTGAGAACTGCCCATAGTTGAGAATGTTTTGATTTGAGAATCATTAAGATCCATTCTACCAGTAACATTCTCTGGTTTTATTAGTTTAGGTAATTTCCATTCACTGGTTAGACAAGAGCTTCTCACTCTCCTTAATTCAGCATTTCCTAAATTTTGTACCATGGAAATCTAATGTTGATTGAAAGAAGTATTTCAAAATAAACAATTTTGGGAAATGCACATAGTATTATCCTCTTAGAGATGCTTCATGTGTCTAACTGTATTAAAGGCTCTGAAATATAGTACAGCAAAGAAATGTGTTTATATTATTTAACTCAGCATTCCTCAAACCTACTTGTCAGTGGAGCAGTTCCCTCCCCCATTATGGGAACACCCATTAACATATCTTGTCATGCAGCATGGATTTGAGAAAACATGGTTTGTGAACACTTTGCTACTGGGTGGGGCACTATCAGCCAAAAGAAGAGATCTGAGAGCACCACAATCCCACTGGTTATTGCAGACCTTATGTATTCATCCTCAGGTGGGGGCCAAGGCTGAGCAGATGTGCATGACAGTATGGAAGATTTTGATCTGGAGATGTGGCCACCCATGCAATTCACATACTCACTGAGCCAAATTTGGGGCATTGTAGAGATACTGAAAAATCCATTTGGCCTCCCAGATTACACTAATGTTGCAAGTCTTTCTGTCCTAAAAACATAATCATGGTCTGCAATTTCTTAGATGCTGACCCTTAAGAAGTGCTGTTCACACGGGAAGGCTGATTCTACACCAGCAAAGAGAAGCCCTCCTGTAAGGATGGGTGCATTCAATGTGGTGTGATGAATTTTCGGCACAAACATCTCTATCTTCCTTAGCGTTCCAGCACTTAGTGATCTAGTATGTTTGCCAGAATAAATGCAGACGGTCTCGGTCACATCCCTGGTTCAGCACAGACATGCTTAGTATCCAAGGCAGGCTAGAGAGGAGATGAGGAAACTCTTCTGGGCGTAGCCATAAGGTCAACAAATTGGAAAAAGCCACAACTCACCCTTGGGAAGGATTAAATACGCTGACATCCTCCAAATTGATTTACCTAGATCAGACCACATGTTAATGAGGCAGGCAAGTTACTCTAATTCATTGTTACTATTCTAAATGCAGAGACCTTTTCACATTAAAGGGGCGGGACCATGGATTCAAATGAGCATCGCTTACTTATGGCTTGTCACTCACCCTGCCTGGACCAGTGTCCTCAGAGCCATTTACAGTCATTGTCATCTAAACTGCACCAAAAAGAACTGGACATTCAAAGAGCACAGCTCCTAAGAAATGAAGTAAGTTTTCTTCCTCTATTATCTGCACCTCTGAATAGAGGTACATGAATGCTCTTAGCCAGCAAAGTGTAAGCACTTAGATTTCCTATGGGTGCAAATATTTCTGAGTGCTGTAAGAATTTCTATTATTTGAAGGATCCCCTTGAAAATGTCTCAGTCACTTTTCAACACTGACTCCTCGGTAGTCCTGAAACAGTATTTATACCACAGATGTAATGTCTGCAGATCTCAGCTCTGTCCAAATAGTGAGTTGGAAAGGAATGATTTCTTCATGGCTTCACACCTATCACTGAGCTTTCTCTACATGAAAAGGTAAAGTTCCTGCCTCTAAGAAGGCAGTTTTTTGGTATGTTTATATTATAATTCATATACACACAGTGGTTTGGAATAGTCATCCAGTTAAGTTTCCCTAATAGGTAAATAAATATGTAAGTTGAAGGGCCGGATAGTAAATACTTTAGGCTCTGTAGGCCGTATGGTCTATTGCAACTTTTCCACTCTACTGTTTTAGTGTGAAAGCAACCACAAACAAGATGTAAATGGATATGTGTAACTGTATCCCAATAAATTTTTATGGGCAACACTGAAACTTGAACTTCATATGTTTTTTTAATCTCACAAATATGATTCTTGAAAAAAATTTTTTTCAACAATTCAACAAACATTCTTTGCTGGTGGGGGTCATACTGAAACAGGTGGCAGGCTGCATTTGGCCTAGAGCCCATAGTTTATGGACCCCTGCTTTAACCCATAGCTTTGAAAATAAGACATAAATCCTCTTTGCTTATGTTTCATTTTTAAATTTTTTATCAATATGAATTCATCTTACTTTATTTGGAGAGAAGATCAGTGGAATTATGAAACACATATAGGACAATTATTGCAGTGTAAAATTTTAGGAATTTCACATTTTACTTTTATAGAGTTAGAAAAATATCCGAAAGACAAAAAATCAAGAGACATTAAGACAATTTTCCTTACTATATATACTTTGAGAAAGATTGCTATAATTTTTCACGTACTTTTACTACTCTTTGAGTTAAATCTTTCCTAGGAAAATATACTCCTAGATTCATAATGGATTGTGAATTTTGCTTTCTAACAAATGACTACCCATTATTCATAGTCCTAGAAAATCCCACAATAAAAGTTACTTTTCTGGGGTGCTTGAGTGACTCAGTCGGTTAAGCATCTGCCTTCGGTTCGGGTCATGATCAGGGTCCTGGAATTGAGCCCTGCATCTGGTTCCCTGTTCAGCAGGAGTCTGCTTCTCCTTTTTCTTCCCCTCCCTTCCCCCCCCCCCATGCTTTCTTTCTCTCCCAAGTAAATAAACAAAATCTTTAAAAAAATTACTTTTTCTGATTACAAAAGCTATATTTGTTTATTTTAGATTACATGGAAAATGCACAAGAGCACAGATTACTTCTAGCTCAAGAAAGATTGTGTTTAAAACCAAGAGATTTTTAAAAAAATCTTCTCTTGTGTATCTGTAGCCATTATATAAAAGTTTTTCTGTTGGCAAATCAAACATCAAATAAAACACTTAGCTAGAAAGTTTATAGTTTAACCCTGCTCACAGACTCAGGGTGAAGCAAAGGTCTCTAATTCTAAATATTTGTTGGTAAATGTTGCTCCACTGGCTACTTGGAAATCAGTTTCCATCAGATTAGGGAAAGCCCACTAACCAAACACAACCATAGTTACGACTCCTGTCAGAAAACAGCCTGCTTTTCTTCTTCCTGGACCTATGTTGCATCTTTGTCCCTGGCTTCAATCCTTCCACCTTCCGCCTTCTTTGGTATAAAATGTCTTTGGCTTGCAAAGCAATGTCAGTGAGTTTACTAGTACGTTCTGTGGCAGGCCCATTATGAGCTGTGGGCCGCACAGGTGTTCCTTCTTCGAGCAGGCCCCATCTGTGTGACTGCGGCTTCTTTGAGGGGGCTGGCTTGTCGGCAGGTAGCTCGAAGCAGCACCCCTGTAGCTTCCCTTTAATGGGAATATGAACACCGAGAGGGAAGCTGTGGACTTACAGGCCTTTCTTCAGGCAAATTCAGCTCTTTAAAGAAAAATAACTACAATTCTTTGCCTTCAAACCCCTCTTCCCTGCCCCCAATGCACACCCCCAAATCATACAGGCCAGATGTTTATGAAAACTGCAGTTTCCGCAATCAAAAGTACAACATTTACCATAGCTTTTATCAAAGATTTCAATTCCCCTCATCTTAAGGAAAATGACCCTTTTATTTTGTTGTGGACATAAAATTATGGCCCTGGGAAAATTGGAAGCATTTCTGTTGAAGGAAATCAATTTTCTCACTGCCATATATGATCAACATGTCACAGCCATCACCCAGATAATAATAGTAAAGTACAAGTAAAATGGCTGGTAATACTGGCTTTAAAGGTAGCAAAAGATAGAAGCAGGATAACTCCCCCCCCCCCCCCTTTTTAAAGCATGTTTGCAAAAAGGAAAGAAGAAGAAGAAGATGAAGATAAACCTCTAAGGGTTATTTTTGTTCCCTAATTTTCTTCCTTCCCGCCCAACTTTCTTCTTTTTGCTAGTGCTTTCTAGAGTGTATTTTATTTTGTGTACTAATCGGCTAAAGCATTAATGAAACTGTAGAGATATGTTTTCTTCCTGGAAAAGAGTAAGCACTTTATGTGTAAACCACTCTGGCTCCTTTTCAATCATCCTGTTAATGGGTGGCTAATTGTCAAAAGATGTGACCAGAGCGAGATGACCCAAGAGTGTGTTTAGGGGGGAGGAAATAGGGAAAGTACAGAAGCGGCTTCTTAATTTGGATCCTGCAAACAAAAGGAAACATCAAATCTGACCTCGCTGCTGGAGTGTTAATGGCTTTCTCCCATCGCGCCCCCTGCCACTTAGCATCTTTTGTGCCCCACCCTGGGAAGCTTCCCGGCAGAAGTGTGCATTAGCAGAACTCTACAGTTACAAAATGCCGCTTACTACAGATGAGGGGAAAAACCTTCAGAGTGATTAAATGTTCTTTGGACAAACATTCACAGCCATAAGTGTGCCATCTTTATTTCAGGCAGGCCTCTCAGTGATGTCCCTGCTGTGGCTACCAGCACAAAGGAGCCTTGTACCCAGAATGTCACTGAAACCTTTCCAAGAAGATCCAAGCACTCTGTCTCTTTATAGAAAAGTTGGCCCTACACATGAATATGGGAAGATAAAACTGCATTAATTCGGGCCAAGAGCATAACTGAGAAAACAGCAGACAAGATTTTGGCAAAATTTCAAATATTTTAAATAGTTTAACCGTTTAGAAACAAACAAACAAAAGTAATCATAAATAAACAATAGCAATGACAAGAACTCAACTGCTTATATCGGAGTGAAAATGAGAGCGGAAAATAAGACTGAGAGGAGAAATAATGAAATCTAGGATATGGTAAATGTGTCTGCACAAAGGTGTTCTTAGAAGTATTATTTAGAATTGAAAATAATCTATATAGCTAGCAGTAAAGGATTTAGAAAGACAAAGTGTGGCATATACGTTGGATAACATTTTGCGGTTGTAAGAAATATTGGTTTTGGAAAAAATAATGCTCTAAGAAATATGAGAAAGCATACCCTATACATTTGAGTAAAAAATAATGGTAAGAAATTATAGCCATAGGAAAAAAAATCCATGCTCAAGAAAACATACCGAAACATACCAATGACAGTATTATGGGTACTCCTCTCTACTCCAGTTGGTTGTGATTTGGATATTGTACTGATTAAAACAAAACAAAACAAAACAAAACAAAAACACAGAAAAAAAGGAAAAGAAAAAAATGCCCCAAGAAACTCTTTTTGATGGGCAACAACATCATTCAAAAAGGAGCATTTTTCATCCCCAGATTTTATTGGATTTTGTCCAGTGTTTATGTGGTAAACTGGGAATAAAAAGATGTTGCAGAGTCTTTCTAGCCCCAGAGAGGCCAGGTCACTCTGCTCCTAACAGCAAAGCCCGCAGTGCCCTCCCAACTCAGACTTCAAAACATCATATGCCTCTAGGCTACTTATTTCCAGAGGTGACATGGAATTTGCCGATCCTACACAAAGCCTACCATTCAATGACAGTTAAATAGATAATATCTGTACTCAAAAATCATCTTTTTTCCCCTCATTTATTTTATAACCTTTCCCCCAAAACCTGCTTTTCCTTATACAATGAATGTGTGAATAGTTCATCTGCAAGTTTATTTCTAGCTAATCTCTTCTTTTTAAAAGACCAAGAGTTGTCTGAGGTATCCATGTCCTGGCTCATTTCCTGTTCTCACTTCCCCAAGTGGGTGGGTTATCTTCAGGTCATGATGCAAGTTCTACATCAGGAAGCTAGCCATCCTAATGGAGGAGACTGGGTGCCTGTTGGCCCACTTAGCACTGTGGCTGCTCAGGCTCTCAACTCTCCAGACAGTGGGTGGACCATGTGTTGGAAAAGATCAAACTCAGTGGCTTATTGGAGTGGAATGGTTGGGAGAGAGGTGTTCAAAGAACACTTCCTGTCAGTTAGTAAAAGCACATCGATAAAAATAAATCAATGCCTACTTGTTTTCTAGGAATCTGCTTCATATTCAGCAAAGGCTCCCATTATGCTGCATTTCTAATCAAGTAACCTAGAAAAGATGTGGTTTAAGCTAGAGTAAAATATCCTGAAGAAGAGCATTACTCGGAGATGCTGAATCTTCCTTTGTGCATCAAAATATAAAGCAAAGATAGACTCAGCGATAAACAAGTGAAAATACATATTTGGGAAATGGATTGTGAAGGAATTGCTTTGGATTGGATAACTTAAATTTGATTCTTGACTTATTAATCTGCCTTCTGTGTGTCTTCGATTATGTCTTCCCCTTTTAGGGCCTTCGTTTTATTACTTGTAAAACAAAAGGATTGAACTGGATCAGGGGACTCTCTCATGTATATCAGCACTCAACTGTGTAACACTTGGGACAGACATTGCTAATCAGTTGTGGCTCTTTCTTTGCTGAGCCACCCTGAGGCCTCAGAATCCATTTGATGGCGCTCCTGGCAGCCATTATTAATCAATAAGTTTAGATATAATGGATAAAACTTCCCCATTACAGGCCAAAATGAGTTCCTAAGTCTCTGACCCTCCATGACCCTATGTATTTTTTTCTCAGTTCTTAACAGAAGATAATTAAGACCTCTTCCTCTAAATATCCTAGACCCCAAGTGCTTTGATACTCTGTAGGCTCCAGATCATCTTTGCTCCAAATTTACATATAAGTGGTACTATGTTTCAAGAATTACTGTGCTAAAATCACCATCTTGTCCAAATTCTGCTTCCCTGTTTAGTAGCCAATTTGTACTAATGGCCAATAGCTGGTGTTTCTTTGTCTGGCTTGAATTAACCTGGCAATCTCTACCGCTATTATCTTATAAACTACAGTAAGAAGGCATGCATTATTAATTCTTATAAGTGCAGGGTGATATTCATTAATTCGTAATTTTAATAGTTGACATTCAGTGTTACACATAATTTTGTTTTCTTCCCAAATCCATAAAAAAGAGCAATATTGAGCCCTTCAATAGATCAGCTGTTATGTATTTCAGAATCCAAATGAACTGCTGCATTATATGCTCATGCTATGAAAATACTATCACATCCCTTCTTCAAAACCTGAGGTCGCTCCACTGACTCACTGGGCCCAGACTCATTGCTTTGTGCTTTATAGCCTGTTATTAGTTGGATTTATCACTGTGCTTTCATGTCTCATTATTTATCTTTCCACCGTTACTCTGTGCTTGCTGTCTCTTTGTCACTGGCCCCGGATTAGGGGAAGGCAAGTGAAGGGACAATGGTGCAAAATCTAAAAAGGCAAGATCTCAGAGTTGTACACAGCCTTAAATTTTGCATCCTACACAGGTCACTTGCTTCATTGTAGTTCTGGCCTTGCCTTGTGTGATCACCTAAAAATAACAATTTTTATTTCTTTACTGGTTTTTAGCTCTTTGAAGCCAATTCACGTGCATGAACTAATTTTATTCTCTCAGCCCCTAGAAAGGCCAATGTAATTATTTTCCCCATTCTACAAGGATGCACATATTTTAGTTTCACAAAAGTTAAAAGTTAGGGAGTGTCAGAACTCAACATCAAATGCTCTGAATCTATGCAGAATATTCTTCCCAGCAGAATGAAACTTAACCTCCTTTTCTGTGCTCTGTAACAAGGCATGCCTTTTTCTTCCTTCAAAATCCACATTGTAACTGACTTTTCAGTTCTAATTATTTCATTTATTCCAAGATGTTGCCCATTCCCATGTATTATTCCTCATTTGTTTTGCAAATGTCTATTATATGTTATTATCTCTTACCTTTTTGGTGGGCGTCCTGTTTCCTTAATAGGTTAACTAATTTTTGAGGTGTGAACAATATATATAATCCATAAAATCTTGTATTTCTATAGGGCCTGAACTTGTCAATGGACTCTGTGAAGGATCGAAAGATTTATATTTATAGTCAAGTTTTATAGATGAAGAAACTGAGTGATAAGGAATGATGATGACAGCTAGCAGTTATTAAGGATGTCAGTGTTGCAAGGACTATGCTAAACGGTTAATGTGCAACATTTTTCATGGATTTCACAACCTGATGAAGTAGTTGTTGTTATTCACATTTTAAAGATGAAAAACAAAGCTTTAGGAAAAGTAGCCAACTACATACAGTCATAGCACTTATAAATTCAGGGCCAGAATTCAAAACCAGTTCTGATGCCACAATCCATGCATTTGAATGACCAGTCTGGGGCTACAGAACCAGTGAGGGTCAAGTTGGAATCTGGGTCTGAGAGTTCCTTTTTTTTGTGGTCCTAGTCTGTTTCTGATTTTCTCAAGAGTATAAGTATTTACTGCCTTTTTATTTTCAGTGAACTGACATTATATTAATCTTAGCTTATCTTTAATTTAGTAATTTAAATGTCCCCTTACTCAAAATTAAAGCCTAAGTAGAAGTGTTACCAACCTCTACATCTGCTACTTGGTTATGGAATAGATGTAGTGTCTTTGGAGCATGCAAATACAAAGATAGCTCAGTAGGATATAGCCTTCCTCTCTGTGCCTTGCAGGTTACAAAGCATAAGAAGACTTGTGGATCCCTAAGGGCATAAGGGAAGTGGGTTTTGGGAACAGTACAGCACAGGGATGGCAAAGCAGCAGCAAGACTCATCTAGCCCAGCACTCTTTCCACTGGAGCTCTGCAGTGCCTCACAGTCCATTTCAATACCGAACTCCAGGCAGCCGCTACCCACTGACCAGGGCTGGCTCTGGCGAGAAAACCTATTGGGCATCATCGACTATGGGGTGGAAGAGACTTAGTTTCCAGCCCTGGAAGTGCTACTTATTAGCTGAGTAGCCCTGGATAAGTTATTTAACCATAAAGATCCTCAATGGTATCATTATGAAATAGAGGTAATGATAATGCCTTCTTCCTCAAGTTGCTGTGAGGGTTAAAATGAGATACATACAGCTTAGGACCTGAGTAGACGTTAAGTATTCTTGAAAAGAAAATAGAGAAAATGACTTTGTAAACTTCTCTTTATAATTGCAAAGTCATCCAGAAAAAAAAATGATATCCCATCTTTTTTGTTTTTTGATTTCTGAGCTTAATCAGAATAATTTTGAGTTTTCATGACTTTTTTTCTTGTTCCTTTTTAAAGGTGTAATGCCATCAGTTCATGGAATTTGGAGTCAGCCAGACTGAGGTTTGAGTTAAAATTCTGTCATTTACTTGAAGACTAGGGGTAATGCTAAACTTCCCAAGCATCTGTCTCCCCATCTATAAAACAGGAATAACATTACCTATACCACAAAGCTACTGTGAGATTAAAAAAGACAAAGCACATAAGCCATAAATCACTTGGTAAATATTCTTTGTAATCATTCCCGCAAGACAGGTCTCTAAGGGGCACCTGTGCCCATTCCAGTGAAAGGAGCCATCTGGCCATGACACTGCACTTTGAGCTTGTCCTGTTTAGTGGGACCATTGTGCTAGCTGCTGTTTACCCAACTCTGATGAAGTTACTCAGTTCTCGTCCTTGGCTGCTTCCTGGCCCTTGTGCAATATCTCCTGATTTGAGGCTGGATCCCTGCAGATCATGTGACCTGGTCACAGCAGAGATGGTTATGCTTTAACTCCCTTTGGTACTCAGTGTTATGAACTGTCAAGTGGAAAGAGACTAAGGTGCAGAGTTGGGGAATATCAGGGATCCTGCTCTACTTTTGCCTCTGATTCAATAATTACTGATTGCCTACCATGCGCCAGGCTCTGAGGGCATAAACTGGACATGTTCCTGCCTTGGGGAGCTCTGAGCCTGGTGAGATGTGGAGAGAATAAAATTTCCCTTATATGAACAGTTACACAAAAAGTAAGTTGGATATAATAAGATTCCTTCAAGAAATATATGTAAGGGTGCATATGCCAACTTCAAGGAGAGTATAAGCTTCTCAAAAGATTCCTTTGAGATTGAAAGAAAGAAAACACATCTTTCTTTAAAGAAGAATAGAACTAAAAGCTACCAAGACATATGCAGACTTTAAAGTATTATTTTTGTTGAATATATATGAAAATTGAAAATCAAAATTTTTATCAAGTACACACACACACACACACACACACACACACCATAACCCTAAAGCTCAGTGAACTTTCACAAAGTGGGTACACTGATGTAAAGAATATGCCAATTGAGATAGAGAACCTTACCAGCCCCCTCAAGTCCTCCCATCATGTCCTTTCTAGTCAATGCCCCCAGAGTAACCAATATCTTATATTCTAATAGCATGAAATACATTTTTGTATCTGTGTACTTTATATAAAGAATTGGATAGTACATTACACAGATTTTAAGAGCATTTTCCCATTGAATATCAATTTATTATCTGATGCTTTCTTCATTAAACAAAACCAGGGAAGGTTGATTCACTGTGTGGCATCGGCTTGGAATGAAGAATTCTCAGGCTTGCGTAAAAATCACCAACTCTTTCTGCCCAGGATGATGTCTTTGTACCTGAATGTTCTGATCCTGGAGGTTACACTTCAGAATGCGAACTCATTCATTAGAAAAAGCTTTATCTGATGGAGAGCCGGGTACTCGCTTCCCAGCAACACAGCTTAAGTAAATGCCCGACTCAGACAGTCAACATTACCGTCTCAAAAATCTTTCATTCTGACATATTATCACACATTTGTCATTAGGGAACTGCATACTCACATATGTCCATAAATATTTGGTCTTAGTCGACCCAGGTTGACCTGCTTGAGAATCAGAAGCGGGAAAAATCTTATCTCTGTCCTTGGAAAACGTACAATTAAATGAAGGGAAAGTTTGAATGTGGCCTCTGAGAGACTCTGTTTCCCTGAAAACAAAATCATTTTGCTCTGGTCAATCAATAACTACATGGTAAATGTGAATCTCAGGCTCAGAAAGAGGTTATCGGCCACAACATTTCTTAACACTTTCATAATGTTATCAGGAATTAAAAGGTAACATTTATCAAATATTTACAAGTTGCATGGGACACAGCACAGTGTAAACATATGAATCTGATAATATCCAAGCTGCAGTTTTAAAGCAGATCCAAAAAAATCTCAAAAATGTTTGCTCTTCAATGATACATTCTCCATCATGTAAAAATTTAACTATTGAGATGCTCTAATGACATGTGGAATGGGTCACACCAGGAGGAATGTATCTCAGGTGAAAGGTCAATATCAACACAGATAAAAGAGATTGCATTAAGCAGGTTCTGCCAACCAGGAAGGACACACATTTTATACATGAACATAGGAAAAAAAAAAAAACTATTATGTAATGGAAAATGTGAGACTAGTATTATTTATATCAGTTGACTACATATGAAAGGTGTGTAATAAAGTACACAAAAAAGAAATAGTCCCATCTTCCTGTGGTTAACTCCATTCTCCCTTTTGTTGTCTGTGGTGGCATCTGTCCAGAGTTTTGGGGGACAGAAACTTCATTTATCTTTCTCCTTTCCTAGTCCCCTGGGCACTTTGCCTCTGTATAGGGTTTGTTCTATCCAGGGCCTCCATAACCACTTCCACTGTAGTGGACCTTTATTCTATTAATTAGAGATGGTCTAGAAAAGTAAGAGGAAGGGGAGGGGGAGGAGGAAGACCGAAGCATAAGCCGGGAGACAATCATCTTAAGGAAGAAAAAAAGATCATTGGTTGGAAGAGTCGCACAGCCCCAACACCTCAGTCTTCACACACAGACACCCCTCCTCCTGGTGAACTTGAATGGTTCAGGACACTGCTGTTCAGTTTGTACCTTGCACACTGCCATTGTCTCTACCATCTTTTACCTCTGGGCCACGCGTGCGCGCCAGCGTGAGGGCAGACCTGGAGTGGGCTTGACTGGAGAGTAAGGTATATAGCTGGGGTGGCCTGAAAGATTTAGAACAATGCAATACAACTTTCCAGAAAAGAACATTTCCTAAAGTAGGTTTTATTGGGAGAACATTTGTTTCTTTGCTTTCAGAGTTGAAAGTGCTTACACTGTGAATTTCTTAGTCCTTAAATCTGAGGACAGTTTTAAGCTCTACAGTGATGGCGGATGGCAGCTAGAAATTCAAGGTTGCATTGCAAGGGTAATTGGAAATAAGGCCCAAATGGCCTTATAGAAATAAAACAACAACATCAACAAAAGATTTCTTCCTAAAACACAGGAAGTGAAGATTTTTTTTATCAAATATGGGAAGGGAAACTGGGGACAAAGAGACCCAGAACTTGAATATCCTGAGACATTGGGCTTCCATAGAACAGGCATACGTACATTTTTTATTTCAGCATTTTGCTGTGAATGAAATACTACAAGATCTAAAAGGTAACTATTTATTTTATTTACATGCATGACAAATTAATGAAGTAAAAAACATCATATGCTTTTAAAGTTAGGCTATAGAATGTAAATCAGACACCAGTTCATTAAATGGATATTCGTCTGTATTAATATGGGTGGGAAGAAGGAGAGCTTGATAACTAATTGACTTCCCGCCCCAGGCACCCAAACGTCTTTCTGCACAACTCTGGGTTTGTCCCTCCAGGATACTACTGCCAAAGTGATCAACGCAAGGTCCCAAAATAACAATTTATTCTGCCCAAAGGACATTGTGCCCTCAGTCTCCTGGCCAGATGAATTGGCACAATTACATCCTTCTCTCTTGCTTTCCCCCTCAGGATATCCTAGGTGTCAGGGCTTTACATGTTGCGATGATTCAGAGCAAAAACTCTGCTAAGAGGAAAGACAGTGCTACAAGCATCTTCTTAGATTCTTAGGTCCAAACTGATGGAGCGAAACACAAATCCTCCAATGGTTTGTTTCCTTCAAAACTTCACTGCCCCTCAGGCACATCCGCAGATCAAGTGGAAAGCTAAATCCTTTCCTGACTCCTGACACAAATATATTGGCGTTAGCCAACAAAGGTCCCAAATTAGCCAATTTCAAGTCTTCTTTTCCAACTGCCTCCCTCCCCTTACCAAGAATTGGTGACTTAAAGACCATTGTGCAAATGCCAGGTTAATCTGCTGAGCTACAGTTCTCTCTCTGAAGCAGTCTTAGAGAAAGGAAAATATACATTCACTTCCACTTTAGGAAATAAAACTGTTCAACATGGTTTCTTGATGATTTCCTCTTATTTGCTTTGCCTCTTTTGCCTTAAAACTCTCATCTATCAGTATGTTCCTTTGGACAGAGCTTTTTTTTTTTTTTAAGTTTCCTTTACTCATTTTTCTTTCTGAGTCAGACTCACTGAGCTCTGCGTGAACAAAAACCCTTTCATCAGGAAACCCCACAGCTCACCCTCAGGATGTTCAGGAAGAGGTGTGTGTCTCCTGCAAACGTTTTTCTCAATACAAATAAGCTCAAAGTAGGGTTCTTAACAGAGCTGGGAAGGTGGAAGAAGAAGGTGGTCATTTCCTCAGACAGAGGCTCAACATCTCACCCCAGTGAAGTCCCCACTGCCAAGTATTAGGATGATTGATTCTAAACCCAAACACAGGTAGGCACTTGAGCAGTGTTTCTGACCCTCAAGAGCTGCCTGTTGGAGAATTACTCACCTCCAGTATTTCACTGCGATTTAAAAAAGATGATGTTATTACTTCCTGGGGAAAGAGATGGGGAGAAGAAAAGGGCCAGGAAGATTATTCCCAATGAAAATGAAAAAAGAGGAGGCATTTATAAGAATCCCTTAGTAGTTCCCTAAGACTAAAATCTTATTTATAAAATTTTGTGACAAAACACAGAAACAGGCCATATCTACTCACTGCTCATCTTTGGGACTCTTACCAAGAGGGACATAGCTTTCTATGGAACTGTCAGTTTAATGAGGATTAATTAGTTTGAAGGATCACCTTCATTCTCCATTTATTTGCTCATCTGTTCATATAGTCAGTCACTATTAATTATTGAGTGCCAACCTATGCCAGGTATGGTGGTAGGTACTGGGGGTACAACAGTGAGCCAAACCAGGCACCTCTTCCTCTCCATGTAGGTGAGGAACAGGATATTAATCAATTAATCACACATATAAACATAAAATTACTAAGCCCTCTGAGGAGAAGGACATGGGACTATGAAAACCCATAATAGGATTGTCTGTCCTAGTCAGGAAGGTCGGGGAATGCTTACCTGAGGAAGTGTGTATTGAGCACGGATGTGAAAGAGGAGCAGTAGTCACAAAGAACTGAGAGTATGGCTGGATTGGGAAGAGTGAGGATGGCTGGGAGTTAAGAGGACAGAAACAGACCTTTAGGGACACGATCATTCAGGCTCTCGTTAAGGCCATGTCAAGGCTTAGGCTTTATCCAAGAGCGATGGAAAGCTATCGAAGGGTTTTACACAGGAGAAATGATAGGATATGATATGAGATGACATGACGTGACATAATACTATTAGGTTGGATTTCTCTGCCTGTAGCAGCAGGTTGGTGGCGGCAAGAACAGAGGGCAGGCAAGCTATCAATAGACTGAAAGGGACCAGAAAGGTGACTGGTAGAGGTTATTTCATTTAGAAATCTTTACACATTGATTAAATCAATCTGATACTGTCTCATCAACAAATGGTGTTGGGAAAAACCGGATAGCCACATGCAGAAGAATGAAACTGGACCACTTCCTTACACCATACACAAAAATAAATTCAAAATGGATGAAAGACCTAAATGTGAGACAGGAAACCATCAAAATCCTAGAGGAGAACACAGGCAGCAACCTCTTTGACCTCGGCTGTAACAACTTACTAGACACATCACTGGAGGCAAGAGAAACAAAAGCAAAAATGAACTACTGGGACTTCATCAGGGTAAAAAGCTTCTGCAGAATAAAGGAAACAATCAACAAAACTAAAAGGCAGCTTACGGAATGGGAGAAGATACTCGCAAATGATGTATTTGATAAAGGGTTAGTGTCCAAAGTCTATAAAGGACTTATCAAACTCAAAACCCCAAAAAACAAATAATCCAGTTAAGAAATGAGCAGAAGATATGAATAGGCATTTTCCCAAAGAAGACATCCAGTTAGCTAATAGACACATGAAGAGATGCTCAACAATACTCACCAGGAAAATACAAATCAAAGCCATGATGAGATACCACCTCACACCTGTCAGAATGGCTAAAATTAACAAGTCAGGGAACAACAGATATTGGCAAAGATGTGGAGAAAGGGGAACCCTCCTACACTGTTGGCGGGAATGCAAGCTGGTGCAGCCACTCTGGAAAACAGTATGGAGGTTCCTCAAACAGTTGAAAATAGAGCTACCCTACGATTCATCAATTGCACTACTGGGTATTTACCCAAAGGATGTAAAAATACAGATTCGAAGGGGTACATGCACCCCGATGTTTATAGCAGCAGTATCAACAATAGCCAAACTATGGGAAGAGCCAAGTGTCCATGGTCTGGTGAATGGATAAAGAAGTTGTGGCAGATATATATACACATATATATATGTATATATATATGTGTATATATATATATATAGTAAGTTTTTATATATAGTAAATTTCCATCATATATAATGAATATAAATTTCCATTATATATATGTATATTTCCATTATATATATAATGAAATTTACTCAAGTCATCAGAAAGAATGAAATCCTGCCATTTGCAATGATGTGGATGGACCTAGAGTGTATTATGCTAAGCAAAGTCAGTCAGTCAGAAAAAGACAAATACCACATGATTTCACACATATGTGGAACTTAGGAAAAAAAACAGATGAACATATAGGAAGAGGGGAAAAAAGAAAGAGGGAAGCAAACCATAAGAGACTCTTAATGATAGAGAACAAACTGAGGGTTGATTGGAGGGAGATGGGTAGGGGATGGGTTAAATGGGTGATGGGTATTGCTATGATAAGGACTGGGTGTTATATGTAAGTGATGAAGTACTAAATTCTACTCCTGGAAAAAAAAAATAGGCCTGGAAAATGGCATGACTGGTTATCTTTAGAACAGTGGTTCTCAGTGGGAGTGATTTTTGCTGGTAAGGGGCATATGGCAATGTCTAGTAAACTTTTTGGGAGGAGTATAATTGACACAGAACATTATATTAGCTTCTAAAATAATTATGATTATATTAGGATACAACATAATGATTCAGTATTTGTATATATTTCAAAATGATCACAATAACTCTAGTTAACATCTATCAGCATACATAATTACAAAATTTATTTTTCTTATGATGAGCACTTTTAAGATCTGTTCTGCTAGCAACTTGCAAGTATGCAATACAGTACTGTTAACTATGGGCACTATGCTGTACATTACATCCCAGGACTTATTTATTTTATACTTGGAAGTTTGTACATTTTTATCCCCCTTCACTTCATTTTCCCATCTGCACCCCCCTGCCTCTGGCAACCACCAATTTTTTATCTGTGTCTATTTTTCATGGAAAAATACTTTTAAGTGAGTGTTGTTCTTACGAAGTATCCTTGTCTAGTTATAAAGATAAAGGTGAGGTTATTAAAATTTATTAGCCAAAAAAATCAGTCTGATACTTACAAGGTAAATCAGATCCTGTTTTTTTGTCTGACACCCCATATACTTCTTCTGTGGGGCCTATTTACATTTCCCTACTCCCCTACTAACAGATCCTTCCCTCCAATTATTCAACAGGGGATTTGCTTCTGCCATTTATAAGCCAAAATCACTTAGCCAACCTGTCTAAGAATCTTTATTTGTAAAAGGGCTAATTATAGTCTCCGGGCTTTCCTCATGGGGTTGGTTATTATGAGTATAATCTGCAGTAATAGGTGTGAAAGTGCTCTGTACACTAGAACACATGAGATCAATGTAGTTTGACATCATCGTAATGCTTCTAATTATGTGTGACGTCTGCCTTCTCCGGAGTCAATGGAATGTTGGTATGAATATTTGGGCAGGAAAAATAAGTTTAGATGCTTTAATTAGGATACTCACCAAATTCCTAGGCAAGGCAAAAATTAGTTCAGAAGTAAAAGGGCAAAGCAGAGGCAGACCTGGAGAGGGTATTGGGGTGACTTTGTAGCCACAGCCTCAGGTCTCTGGACATTATGAGGCTGTGCTCCAATCCATTTGCCATGGCAAAAAGGTATGTTTAACAGCAGTAGGTGGGAATTGTGCCCCCAGGAGGCATCCATTCACAGCTGAGCAGAGCTAAAAAGGCCCTAAGAACTGAGATGACATCATTGCTGTCCTTGAGGAGCACTGGCAGGGAAGAGCATCTGGTCTCCCCAGAAGAACAAACAGCTATGCTTAACCTCCAACTTCTGTTTGTGTAAACAGGTTCAGGATTTGATCAAACAAACCTACTTTAACAGGGCAGGGTGGTGCATCTCACGGATGGAAATAGGGAACAGAAGAATCAGGGAAGAGATGAAGATAAAAATATATCAAACTTGTCATAGGGCTTTCCACCCAAATTCTGTGGAGACCAAGCTACTGCGGTAACCAGAGCCTTTCAGATACGTCTGTTTTGTTCTCTGTCCTCTTGCCCCTTCCTCATTAAATTCTGATATAATCTCTGATGACTTTGGGGATAGAAAGGGCCCTATTCATTTTCCAGGAAAGCAGTAGGCAGTCATGAACTTGTTTGTGCAGAGGAGTGCAGAAAAAAGGGGGAGGGTGTTGGGAGCATCCTCTTCATCTGTGAGCATTGCCTCCAATGCGTGGAGAATCAGTTCTAACCGTGTAACACTCTGGGTCTCTCCTAAGGTCATTTCAAAATGTATTGGAAAAGTCCTCTCCAAATTGATGCAGTGAATTCTACTGTATAGTAACCCTGTCTAGATATTTCTATTCTCTTGGTAAGGTAGTCCTCCCGGGGGAAAGTTGTGAGGAGGTGCTCAAGAAATTCAAATCAAGCTTATAAGATGTTTCCATTTGAGAGCAGAGAGGGCTCCTAGGATCTGAGGAAGTAAGATCTTTTTTTTTTTTTTTTTTTTTTTTTTGAGGAAGTAAGATCTTGAGAATCCCAGTTCCTATCTTGCAAGGAGCCTTTGGGATGGTGTGTTTGTGACTGTGTCGGTGTGTGTGTGTAGCAGGGAGTGGAGGGGTTGCATATTCACTTTTGTACGAGACTGAGTATATAAAGGGGAGCTGAAGAATCTTCTAGAAGTTTGGATGGTCTATCAAATCTAATAAACATTTACTGATATGAGTGTAGTATGAGATGGTCTTGAAGATGGGTAAGACTTAGAAGGCCGAGGTAGGTTGGGACTTGGCAAGACGTTGCATGTAGAAGGAATAGCTGGAGCAAGGAAAATGAGATAATAGGACTTAGACAAAAAAATATCCAGTCAGTCAGTATGGCTGTATGTTTCTGAGCTGGTTATAGAGGCAAAATAAGGCTGGGAAAGTTAAGTCTGGTCAAATTATATAGAGTTTGGAAATCCAGTCAGAAAGGTGGGAGGACCATTTATTCAATCATTCCAGAAATATTTATTGAGTGTGACTATGTGCCAAACACAATTCCAAGTGCTTAAGATACATCAGGGAACAAAAAAGATGAACAATGCTGCCATTACAGGATTTATATTCTAGGGAGGACAATCTGCTAATATGTGCCTTTGGCCTGAATGCTCATGAACTAAAATAATCTGTACAACAACCCCATGAGGTTGCTACTATTATTAATCTGCTTTTAAGAGGGGAAATTGAGGCACAGGGTGGTTAAACATATTGCCCAAGGTCACACAGCTAGTAAATGTCTAGAGTTGCTCTTAACCACTGCATTATACTAGTTGTAAGAGCTGAAGGAGGAGAATTTCAAGATGGTATGTTTGGCAAGAGAGGCTGAGGAGGAGTCAGTAATTGCAGGATTATACAAGAAGGAAATACCATAGATGGACTAGGTGGCTTAAACAACAGACATTTATTTCTCACAGTTCCGGCAGCTGGAAGCCTGAGATCAGGGTGCTGATATGGTCAGATTCTGGTGAGAGCTCTCTTCCTGGCTTGCAGATAACCACTTTCCACTTTCTTGCTGTGTCTTCACATGCCCTTTCCTTTGTGCTTGTGCATAGAGAGCTCTCTCTTCTTCTTCTTTCTTTTTTTAACCACTGAGCTGTGCATATACACACTAAATGTGTACAACTTGATCAGTTTGGAAATAAGTATGCAACCCTTAAACTACTATCATAATCTGTACCATCAATATATTCATCATGTCCGAAGGTTTACGCCTGTTCTATTTATTACTATTGTTTTTATTATTACGTCTGTATAATAAGAACACTTAACTGAAATAGTCAAACTCAGAAGCAGAGAGTAAAATGGTGGTTGCCAGAATCTAGGAGGAGGGGGAAATAGGGAGGTGTTAGTCAAAAGATACTAAGTTTCAGTTATACAAGATGAATAAGTACTAGAGATCCACTGTCAGCATAGTCTCTGCAGTTAACAATACCATATTGTATGCTTAAAAATTGCAAAGAGAGTACATCTTATGTTAAATGTTTCCTCCCTCTTTTTATATAGCTCCCAATTCTATAGGAGTAGGACCCCACTCTTATGATCTTGTTTAGCCTTAGTTACTCCTAAAAGCCGATCTCCAAATATAGTCACATTGGGGGTTAGAGCTTCAGCATTTGAATCTGGGGGAGGGACTCAATTCTGTCCATGGTACCAGGTAGCATTAAGATTTTAAAAATCATGTAGTATTTGTCCAGGCTTACTACCCATATGTGTTTTCTCATTTAATCCTATTCACAGCTCTAGGAAGTGGCCAATATTCTCCCCACTTTACAGATTGTGGAAAATGCAGTTGCAAGAATTTATTTTATTTATTTATTTATTTATTTGAGAGTGAGAGAACGAGCAGGGGGAAGGGGCAGAGAGAGAGAGAGAGAGAGAGAGAGAGAGAGAGAGAAGCAGATACCCTGCTGAGCAGGGAACCCAGCTCGGGGCTGGATCCCAGGACCCGGAGATCATGACCTTAGCCAAAAGGCAGACGCTTAAACAACTGAGCCACCCAGGCACCCTTGCAGTTGCAAAAAATTTACAGAAGTTTTTTCACCACACCTACATCTGTTGGTGGCTCCTGGCCTAAAACCCCTGGGCCACCTTCTCTGTACCACACTGTACTGCCCGACTGCTCCCACACCTCAGGCTCAGTGCCTGGCTGGGTCCGAAAGGCTCTGCGGCTCCTGGAAAGGGAGCTCTCGCTCTGCACGAGGGGCTTCTCCTGTGCCCCGAGGCCACATGGTGGCAGAGGACCTGGCAGAGTTTCCTGGGTACTGGGAAACAACTCTCTGCCCCCAGGGAACTTAGTCTGGAGAGGAGATGTAGAGAAAGAGAGTTTGGATGGTGAATTTATCTGAGTCAATTCAAGAAAAATGATTTTTTTTTTTAGTTTTTTTGTTTGGTTAAAGAACTTTCAGAAGGAAAAAATGGTTGAGTGTTTCCCAGGGTAGAATTACTTAGCGATTTGGGGAAATGAAAATGTGCTTTCTATACAGGGAAATCTGAACCTCCTTTTTTCATAGCCACCTTTCACGGACTTGCCTTTTTAAATGCCTTCGTCTTCAGATTCATTTCTACTATTCTGCTATGGTCTGCTATTAGCGTGGCTCTATGTAAAGACTGAGGAAAATATGTTTGAAATGGCTGTGGTAGCCTTCTGGAAAGTGCCACGAAAAAGGAGTCTGTGGCTAAAATCACGAGAATGCATTGATGGAATGGTTTATTAATCTTCCCATGCCACCTATCTGATCTTCGAGACAGAGCCATGTAGGGTTGGGAACCCTAGAAACTGGTTTGCCCCTCAGGTGACAAGAAGTGAGCATTAACGGCATTCTATCATTTCGATCTTGTGTATCAACAGGTCTGGGGGAAGGTAAATCAAAGTGGGAGCTAAATTCAACAGCTTATATTTGAACAAGTTAATGTGTTTTCTCTTAAACTCATAATAAGTAACATAGATACATGGGTTTGATACCAGATGTCTATTA
The DNA here is from genome assembly GCF_037043125.1 of Eumetopias jubatus. Lineage (NCBI taxonomy): Eukaryota > Metazoa > Chordata > Mammalia > Carnivora > Otariidae > Eumetopias > Eumetopias jubatus. Next base: position 94,451,045 of record NW_028274813.1, read on the forward strand.
TTAGTGAGCTAATATTTGTCTCCTGAAACTAATAGCTCATCTTTGCTTTCAAACACTCTCAGATCCTTCATTTAATTGAATAGTTTCTCTGCACTTGGAGAATTCACATATGTTAAATTATTTAATCTTCACAATGACCTACTAAGATGTGATTATTTCCATGTTACGAGAGGAAACTGAATGATGCATGAAGTTTTATCCCCCATAAGTTCACCGAGGACTGTGCCTACATATGTTCATCAGATATCCAGGACTCACTCAAGTACCTGCCACACAGTAGATGCTGAGTATTTGTGAAAGTCCTGAAAAGTAACATAGCCAATCTCAAACTCAGAGTTTTCATTCTAACGGAAGAATGACTTATGACATCAGAATGACTCGTCATGTGGTAATCATCATAGAGAATTATTTCCCTTTATTGGGTGCTAGTATTTCAGCATTATAAACACACTCTGGCAATATCCACTTAGATTTGCTTTTTTTAATATGTCAGGAACACATGTTTACTGTATAAGAATTAGGGAGTACAAATGATCAATAATAACAACAAATAAATTTAAATCACTTGATGCCAGTTCATTTAGAACACCTGCCTCTGTTCTTGCAGCATCCTGTGCTATGATAAAATTGGTATTCCGGCTTTTTTTTTCTCAATTTTTTATTATTACTGAAGTATATTTGACATGTTAGTTTCAGGTCTATAACACAGTAATTAAAAAATCCTATACATTACTCAGCGCTCACCGTAGTAAGTATAATCATTGTCTTATCACCTTACAGCATGGTATCATCTTATTATAATATTGTTGACTATATTCCCTATGCTGTACTTTTTATTTCCATGACTTCTTTATCTTATAACTGTTAATCCCCTTCACCTATTTCACCCATCCCCTACCCCCTCTACTCTGGCAACCACCAGTTCTCTGTATTTGTGAGTCTGTTCCTGTTTTCCTGTCTGTTTGTCATTTGTTTTGTTTTTTAGACTCCACATGTAAGTGAAATCATATGGTATTTGTTTTTCTCTGACTTATTTCACATAACATAATACTTTCTGGGTCTATCCATGTTGTCACAAATGGCAAGATTTCATTCTTTTTTCATGGCTGAGTAATATTCCATTGCCTATACATGCCATATCTTCTTTGTATCTTCTTTCTTAACAAAAGGACTGTTCTTCCCATACCTTTCTGAATTCTCCTTGGAGTCAAAGACAAGACAGTTTCTCTCTTTATGATCACCCAACGGGATCCAATAGGACCATTCCTTAAGACTATGGATCAGAAATGGGGATGGCAATGCTCCCATTTCAAACATTTTTATCTAATCACTGTCAGTTAAAAAGAAGCACCAGGGGCAGCCTGCAAAGGGCAATGACTTTGTCCTCAATCTCATCTTGCTCAGTGGAAAGAACAGATTTAGGTGATTTGCTATTAAATCTCCAAATGAAATCCATATCTATATCTATAACAGCCATTCTATCTCCCAGATCCTGGCTGATGAGCTCTACCTACCATAGCAAGCCTTTTGGTTTTCCAAATTCTCTTTTCTCCTGCAATCTAGGACTTAGACACATCGCATTATATTTACTTGACTAAAATGCATTCTTGTTTCTCTGACTTCATTTCACCATCAGTGATAACCCAAAGGCTGATTTGATTAGTAAGAGTGAGGAAGAAGCTGGCTATTCCAGTAAAATTCATTTAGCACTATGAAATAGTGCTTTGTTTTTCCCTTAACTCTTATCTCACCTTGGTTCCCTAAAGTCATTGTGCTCAGCTTGCCTGTGGCAGCTCCCTCTTTCCCAACAGCAATGGGTGGTTCTTAAGAGTGGGGGGAGGTCTTTGCTAAGGGTGTTGCCATCACTCTTACCCCACAAGAGCTTTCATTTCTTACTCTTCTATTATTATTTTTAAGATCTAAGGCTTGATTTTTGTGAGAGGTCAGGGAAGACTGGCAAATGTAGAGGGGAGAGAAAAGAGTAACATAATATTTTCTATAGAAAAATGCATTTTGGGTGTCAGGAGCTGACGGGAAAAACACACAGACATTCATGGCAAGAGTGTTGATGGAAGCTTAGGGGACTAATCCTGATGCTTACTTTATTTTCTTTTTAATGGGATGTCAGTTCTGAAGAATAAACAGTCTTTCCTGAATCCAGAGTTATTGGCACTTATTTGTCTAGATAAAGTACAGAAAAGAAATATTGTGTGCTTTGGCCCTTAAGTCATCTTCATGGCCTTTCAGGTAAACTACCAAGGATTTTTACTGTTCAACTCAGTGGAACACAAATTGGTAAACTGAGAGCTAACTGATCACAGCCATTGAAGCAGTTCTGAGCTGACACCCAAAATTTCATCTTTATCTGAAATGGCAACATCACTTACCTAAAAACATATCACAACAGGGGATGCCCACAAAAATCAAAAATGGAAGCATGTATCAGATGCTTCAAGGAAGGGCCTATTTTATTCTGAGACCTTTTCCAAGTGTTCCCTACTAGCAGAGCAGAGTATGGTCTCCCCTGCCCCACTCCCAACACTCCAAGGGCAGCACAGGTACAGACCTGTGGATCACAAAATACAGAGATGTGAAATGGGATTGTAGCACTGGACAAACACAGAAATAAGGTTACTGGAGTTGGTATTTTTAAGACCCTGTCCCTCTGTTCTAGTATCATGAATTGTGGAGGTAGAAACACCAGCAGTCAGAGTGTGAATAGCTAAAAATCAATTTAAAATCTGAACCAGGCACAATTGCTAAAGGAAGGCTGAGAATTCTCTGCAATTGCTCTGAAAGGCCAATGACAAGAGGAAGCTGTAAGTGAAGTGCAGAATGGCATGAAGCAAAATCAAAGAGCACAGAATAAGCAGCCAATGTAAAACATTAATGACAAAAGAAAATGTGCAATGGTCTCACCAAGTTCTTACTGAAGAACATTAGGGAGTTAATACCAGAGCCATACTATCCATTATAACATTATCAAACGTTTAATTCCAATGGAGTTTCCTTCCTTGCAAATGATTTACGGATTCCTTAAATTCGAACAATGGTGGTATAATCAAAGAACACTTGGAGCCCAGAGTCAGGGAAGCTGGCCTCAAGCTCCACCTGTGCCTACTGCTAACTGCTCATTTAGTCATTCATGTATGTGTTCATTCAATCATTCCAACAAAACTTTTTGAAGACCTATTTATTCTAGACTCCATGTGAGCTTCAGCAACTGTTTAATACCTTTGGAACTCAGATTGCACATATGTAAATGGGGATGGTAATTCATATACTGACAACCTTATAAGGTCTACAGAGAATCAGATGAGATAGTGTAAAAAGGAACTGAACTGTGGCTGTAACTTTTCTTTTTTTCTAGACAATTAACATAAGCTCATTTAACTTATTTAAACCTGGTCTAAGTAATGTGGTAATCACGTTGTCACTACGACTGCAGAAACCATCCTTTGGTCTTCTGAGCTACTACCAAAACTCTAGGCAGCACTCAGGCATCATTCTGAATGCTTTTAGCACTCCATATGTAGTTCAGTGTTGCTTGAAAACTGTCAAATATCAATTGGGATTAGTCTGATTCCATTGATCTCTTCACCCAGTTAGATAGAAAATATCAGATTCAGAAACTTGCATTAAAAAAAAAAGAAAAGAAAAAACTTCTGTTATTCATAAAGAGGTTGAGAAGTTAGCAGAGAAGTTTTCAGTTAGCTTCTCATTGGCACAAACTCTCTCTCCTGTCTTCTAGAAAGCCCTGCACTGTCAGTTTGTGTCCAGGTGGATTCGGAGAGCACATGGCACTGGTGCTAACATTGAACACGCTTATGGAGATGCCTCTCCATTCCTTCCTCATCCTGCGAAGAGGGTCTGTCTTTAAAATGGTCCTGCTGGGTGGTTGTAAACTCAGTTGATAGAGTAACCAGAATATTAGTGTACACATCTCTCTAGCTCAAGAATGGAAGAAGGTCGGTTTCTCTTGCTTTACTTTTAGTGGTTGCTCACGAATGAGAGTTCAGACAAATAACCACTTCTTCTCCAGATTAGCTTCTTACCAATGAGCCGGCTTCTTCTTGCATGTGAATGGGCCGTTTAAAAGGCAGAAAAAAAATTCCATAATTGTGTGGAATAATCTTGACCCCATTACCAGGTTTTTAGTATATATGTAAAGTCAGAGGAAAACAAACATCTCCCGGGACCTGGACTAGGTAGTGGTCAGCAGTATCACCAAATAAAAAGAGAACTTCTCCCCTGACCATACCCATAAAAGTACCATCATAGCTGTCCCTGCTCTCCCCCTTGCACCGAGTTTTTGAGTCCACAAAGCATTGTCCCTGACATTCTCTCATTAAAATTTTTCTTGTCATAGAAAGCATAGTACCACTCTGGTGGGGGATGTTGATGGGGGGGGCTATGCATAGGTGGGAGCAAAGGGTATATGGGAAATCTCTGTACCTTCCTCTCAATTTTGCCACAAACTTAAAACTTTTACGAAACATAAAGTTTATAATAAGAAAAACCAGTTTGTGCAAAAGGACATTGAGTCTGATTGAGAATGTGATTGTGCTGCTCGTTCATGAGCTCTTCTGGTCCTTTTATCAGCAAGAAAGAAATGGCATACTCAAATTTCATAACTGAGTTGAGTGTAGTATAGAAATGCTTCAAAAAACAGGAGGGGGCTTAGGAAAATCAACTGTACAGAACCCAGGGTCTAACAGCAGTGGGCACAGTTACCACCCTGAAAAAAGCAACAGGAAAGAATGGTTTCAAAAACCCGCTGAGGGTCACTGTGTAGAAAGAATGACTCACTGATAGAGAGACCACACCAGTCCACCATGACCTCACTCATTCTTATTTCCTCCCACCCTCCATCACCTACTAGTGCCTCTTACTGGCAGAACTAACTGGAAGCCCATGGAAAAGGGCACCTGTCAGTGCTGTCTACATGGATCAGCCTTATAGTGCACAGAGCAGGATGGCGCAGAGCACAGCCTGGACATGGAGAGGTCAGCAGAAAATGTTCAGTACTGACCTCTCTCGTAACACACACCTAGGCAGCCATTTCTTAACTGCTGCCTTTGTAGCCCAGAATGTACCTGTTAGCAAAGCCCATTTCATTGACTTAGACTTAAATTTGGCCTTAAAATAAGATTAAAAGCAGTCATTGTTTTAAAAGAAATGGTCTATCTTCTGATTATGAGAACTGAGTAATTTAATAATAAATATTTCAATGTCAATAAAATAGTCGGATTCACTTAAGAAAGGGCTTTATAGTAGGAGATTTATAAAACATCTCATACTTTCCAAAATGCGTTATTGGACTTCAAAATGGCTCTTTCTCTCAAGGTAGCTGTGGCTTCTTATCGTCTCTTTCTTCCAAAGCCATCTGGTACTGTCTTTGATGTGAAATCTGTGATATACCTTTTAATTTCATTCTAAATATTCATATTCAACAAAACATTGAATCATCATGTTTAGATAACTGGAATATTTAATTTTGTTAACTAGGTTAAATGTAAGGAAGATCATTTAAACATTATTATTTGTTGTAGGGCCTGTAACAACTTGCCAATAGAAGATACACACTCTTCTTATGGCATTTAAATACCATGATGTTGGGGAAATCAATAAGGTTATGACTGGAGAAAGGGGGTTGGGCTAAATCGCCATCCCAGATTCCATGCACACACTGCCCTCTCTTCGCCCATAAGGAATTATCAGAAAGCTAGTGAGTCTGGTATTTAAACATAAATTCAACTGTAATTTGGTGCTTTTCAATGGAGGTTTTCAGAGCTCAATTTCAGTTTCATCTCAAAGTGGAATTTGAGTTACTTGACAATAACAGGTTTGCTCTTGAAAAATGAAAGTGAAAAGTGAAGTCTGGATACCCCCCACTCCCACTGACCATGCTGTAGACTTTCAGCTTCTTCCAGAGTGAAGAGCATGCTCAATGTTGGTGAAAACATAGTTAGCTACCTTGTGGGAACTATTTTAGTGCAGCCAATTGTTTACTGTAGCAGAAATATCCGAATCTTGTTGAGAAATTCATAGCACTAAAAGCAAAAGCTTTGTGTAGCCTTGTAGGTTCAGATATATAATCTCCTGTAAAATCTAAAGTGAATTTGGACTCAAAATATATGCAAAAGGCCCTGATGGAGTCCCATATTTGGTCCTACATTTCTCTAGTTTTGTATATAGGAAGCTTTTCTTTGTCATGCATCAAACTGGAGGAGCTGATAAGATAATCAAGAAGAGCAAAGGTGTGTTGTGCTGTTCCACCAGATAGATCCAGATGGTCTCGTGAAAAGAAATTGTCCCCAATTACCATAGGTCCTCTGCTTTGGAGACCAGGTTGGAAAAAAGTTGTTGAATTGGGTATTTGTAGTACTCTTGGGGACTATTTAGATTCTGGTGAGGTTGCAAGAGGTATTAGAGGTGTCTCAGATATAAAAACTGTTGCTAATAAAAGGTAAAAATCAAATCTTCCATTTAATACTTTGGAATTCATTTCTGTTTAAATTTTTAAAAAAGATTTTATTTACTGATTTGAGAGAGAGAGTGATGAGAGAGAGAAAACGAGCAGGGGGAGGGGCAGAGGGTGAAGGAGAAGCAGACTCCCCTCTGAGCAGGGATCCCATCGTGGGCTCCATCCCTGGACTCTGGGATCATGACCTGAGCTGAAGGCAGATGCTTAACCAGCTGGGCCACCCAGGCGCCCCCATTTGTTTAAATTTGATAGAAAAGAAAACTATTAGAATTTCTAAAAATTTTGGAGTAAAAGGTAGAAAAAAAATATAAATTAATTACAAGGAATTAGATATAAAAGTGGTAGAAAATTTGTTATCTTGTGGTCTGAGTCTCAATAAGCAGGCACTTAGATAGCACTGCTCAATTATACCAGATACATTTCAAGGACATAACAGGACTCAGTTTAGTTCATTAATATATGATTCTCTTGTAATTTATTTTTGATAAATATTGTCCAAGTGAATTTTTTTTCAGACTTAACATGTTGCTTTCCTAGAAAATGCTCAAAGCAGATGATTTTCCTAAGTAAAGCTAAAACTTGTACAAATTAATCAAAAGCACATTTTTGTTCGAATAACTGGGGGTTGGGTAGAGGGAGAATCCAGAATATACTGCATGTTATCCCAACCCTTGTACAAATATATCTTGGGAGACAGCCAGCTTGGTCCTTTTGCAATAGAGTAGTTTTGGAAAGCAACAAAAAATCTTCACTATATCATGTGTATTTAGTACACTTTAGTGTTTTGGGTAATAAAATATGGGAACGATTTGCCAGAGTGTGAAAATGACAAATGATTACATATAAATTTTTTCTTATGTTTTGGGTGGGAATAGAGGCAAAGAATGGTATACAATGGTCATACTTTAAAAAAAAAAAGGTTTGCACCGTTTAACAAATAAGATCAGAAAGTGCCCTATTTGCTGCCTTTTCCCAAAGTTGTCCCTCATTGGAAGAAGAAAAAAAAAAGCAATAATATAGTTAGTAATTAGCAAGGAACAGGAAGTAATTGCTGTGTTTAGGCCAATGGTAGAATAAAGCATTTTCTTTCAAAATCTTGCAGAAGTACACAGAGAAGAGAGTGGGCAACTGCTGAGCATTCTTTGTTCCCAAGGTCCATATTTTCTTACATGGGTGACCTTGGACAAAACACTAAAACTTCATTTTGTGTCAAGACACTCACTGCTTTACCATTCCTCAGCAGTCCCCATCATTTGAGGACGACATTGTCATCATTCTGAATGGCATGCAAGATTCTTCACAACCTAACCCTTGCCCACCTCTTCAGTCTCATGCCCTGACACCCACATATCCACCCATCACTGCAGATGTATCACAACTAATTATTGTAGATCCTAAGTGGCCTATGTCTGCAAGCCCCCATGCCTTTCTTTACTTATTCAGTAAATATTTTGGGGGGGGGTACATACTGTGTGCCAGACATTGTGCCAAGGGCTAAGAATAAATGGCAAGCAAGGCAACATGATCCAATATCTCATGCAATTTATGGTGGAGTGGGGATAACAAAGAAATATACCTCTGCCAAAAATAAGTAAATAAACATAAATAAAATAATTACAGATTGTGATAGGTGCTGGGAGGGGAAAAAAACTCCACAGAGTGTTGACATAGAGACGAGGGGGATGAGGTGGTGACATCAAGTGTGTGCCAGGTGAAGACCTGGGACCAAGACTTCCAGACAGAGAAAACAACATATGCAAGTTCTAAGTAGGTAAGACTTTCTCAGGTTCAAGAATTGAATAAAGGCTGGGGTGCCTGGGTGGCTCAGTGGGTTAAGCATCCAACTCTTGGTTTTGGCTCAGGTCATGATCTCATGGGTTGAACCTGGCATGGGGCTCAGTGGGAGTCTGCTTGATTATTCTCTCCCTCTGCCCCTTCTCCTGCTCTCTCTTTCAAATAAATAAATAAATCTTTAAAAAATATGAATAAAGGCTAATGGACTGGAGTATGGTGTGGGGGACATAACATGGGGTAGGGATGAAGAGGTAGCTAGATGTCAGATCAAGCAGGGTCTTATAGCTCATAGCAAGGAGTTTTATTCCAAGTGCAATTAGAAGTTACTGGTTTGACTTAAGCAAAGTTGTAACATGGCTCAATTTATGTTTTGAAAAGCTTGTTCTGACTTTGTGTGATGTATGAATTAAAGACAATAGAGAAAGTGGGTGGAAGAGTTACTTAGGCTATTCTGGCAGACCCAAAACGGGATGATAGCAGGTGCATTCAGGAGAGATGTGGGGGAAGAATTATCAATGCAATTGAGCTTTCCTCTTTTCTGACTAACTTCTATTACCTTAAAGTCCCAACCCAAGCATCCTCTACAATGCTAAGCTACTTTGAAAGCCCCTCAATCCTAGAGGGTTAGAGACCCCCTCCTGTTCTCTAAGTAGCCTGTCACCTGGCTCCACAATGTGACATACCATAATATTGACTTCCTTGCCTGCTTTCTATAAGACTGTGAGCTTTTTTTTAGGACAATGGCTATGTCTTGTCCATTTCTGTAACTTTGGCCTGAGAACAGAGCCCGGTGCATAAGTGGTGCTCAGTAGATGTCAAATGTGTGTGTGAATCATGTCCTCTAGATTGTTGGAGAGCTCTTCACATGACATGTAACACTGAGCGGGAGCCAGATCTAGGGGCTGGGATCGAGTCTGATATTGAAAGGATTGTGGAAGAGCTTCTGCATTCCAAGGACACCTACATGTGTTAGAAGTGACCAAGAAATCTCAGACAGGAAGCCAAATTGATTTTCCAAGGCCATTTCAGAGGAAAGAGTTCTTGACTAAGGTAGACTTTCTCAAAAGTACTTCGAGTTCCATTTCTAAACCCTGCTGTGACAATTACAGTTCAGAAATGCTTGCAGCACATAGCTTACCAGACACTGTCATTTTTGACAAGGGGTTTGCTTTTATCAGTTGTGTGTCTGGGAACTGTTGGGCAGAAATCATAACCACGCTGTCACCATGGCCTCCCATTACCTTCAAGCAGATTCATTTTAATTCACCTCCATAAAGATTTAAGTGCCTAACATGAATCTTAAGGTGTTGTGCCTGGCTGTTAAGATAGAGATGGATGTCAGAATATTTGTAAAAGATCTCTATTCATAAGGAACCCACGGTCCTCTGGGGCAAGCAGCTAAATGGGCATTGCAATTGAGGATGCTAAGAAGTCATAATGTATACATAAAACATCATATGTATGCACGTGGTAAGAGAAAATAATAAAATAATTTATGTTTTTTTCTGGAGGGAGGAATAGAATGTATATTTAAAGGTGCTTAACTTGAACTGGATCAGTAGTTTATCTGTCTCTCTCCATCGACTTCCCAAATGCAGGGAAGCCTAAGGCTTAAAGGTATCTAGAGCTAGATTGCCTGGGTTCAAATCAATTACTTTATGATCTGTGTAACCTTTGCCAAATTACTTAACAACTCTTCACCTCAGCTTACTTCAACTGTTAAATGGGATAATAATAGTACATACCTTATACTGTTGCTGTGAGGATAAACTGAATTTGTACATAAGAACATAAAAATGTCATTCCAGGCAGAGAAAATAGCATGAGCAAAGGCAATGGGAGTCTGTGGAATTCCGTCAAGGAAAAGCAAACCTCTGTGAAGAGAATACAGGGTATGTTTGAAGAGGGAGATTGGAGAGGAGGTTGAAGACACAGTTTGTGGCCCAAAGGGTTTGTATACACCATGCTAAGAAACTTGGATTCTATGCTGTAGGTAATGAGGAACTACCAACGGTTTCAAACAAGGAAGTGGTGTGACCAGATCTATGTCTTAGACTCTTCTGTCAAGAGTAGAAGGGTTGGACTAGAAGGTGAAAGAATGCAAGGCAGAGTCCGAGCAAGTGATTATAGCACTAATCTGTGAGAGATGATTCAAAATCCAGAATAGGGTGTAAACAGTAGGGAACACAAATTATCATTTGTGACCATAGGACTCTTCTTTCCTTATAGAATATTGCAAGAATTCCTCAGGATTCAGTTTGGGAAGCTGGCTCAACACCTACTCATTTAAAAAAATATTCTAAATTTGCTCCCCTTACATTTTTCCGCATCTCAGATTTTCTATTCCTACAACCCAGCAGGGGAATCATGATCACAGACATAAACTACTTGTAAATTATCTGATGTGGACAGTTTAGCAGATCAATGAATGAGCAAGTGTTCCATGGAAACTGAGTTTATGCTGAGCTCTCTGGATTTCTCACATTAGCCAGTCCTCCGCCATAATATTCTCTTCCCTTCATTGTCAGAGAAGCTTTGTGAGGAGAGCAGTGTAATAAAAGTTGTATTTGGGCAATATTAATCTGTTGTTGGCATATATTTTAGATTGAGGGGGGTATAATGCTCTGGAGGCTTAGAATTTCCTTTCCAATGCATTTGGTGCAATTCTCCCTGAAGATAAAAATAACAAATCCTTAGAATGTGCCAGGTATTATTCTAAGTGCTACATACTCAGATAAACACACACACACAAAACTATTTAGTATTCATAATAACCCTATAAAGCAGAACTGTTATTATCCTTGTTTTATGGATGTGCTGAGTCACAAAGCAAGCCAAAAATCACATAGCTAGTAAACAGTAAAATTAGGAGCGTCAGTGGCAACAGCTGGTGTGTAATAAACATTGAAAGAACGTGTGAGTGAATGAGTGCGGGATGAACAGAATGAATGAACAAGAGATTGATAGTAAGCATTAGAAAAGTTAGAAGAGATTATGCATCCAGTTTAAGGACAACATTAAGAGCCAAAACAGCAAAAGCGGCTCCCTGTTAACCTGGGCAGTATTCCAAAGAAATTACTCTCCAAATGAGAGAGTTTTAAGTAGAGGTAGTAAAGGAAAAAGAGCGAAATTTACTCAAGATTACAGTAAATAGGGCACATTGAGAAAGTTAACACATTTCTCTGCTGTCAAGATCCAGCTCTTGTATTATTATTGGCTCCTATAAGTGGCATTTGAAACAGATACCATTTCAACTGCAAAGAGTTTACTGAGTAAGACCCAAGAAATGTTTTCAATTTGCTGGATTCTGTGACCTCGAGAATAGAAATGACATCTGTGTATCTACAAAGAGGTGCAGAATGTGTCCTGTGGAAGGCTGACAAAATTCTAAACAAGACACCAGTCCCTACCTGAACCTGTCCATAAGCATTCACTTAGTTTCTGGGTACCTAGCCCTGTGTTAGGTGTTATCAGAGGACAAAACCATAAATATCATCAATCAATACACATTCCCAAAGAATATACAAGTGCTAAGTGGATAAGATAAAATCCCTAATCTCAAAGACCTCCCAATCAACTAGGAGGGAAATGGCATGAACACAACTATACATTCAGATGACAGGTTTATAAAAACTTCTGTTCCAATAAAGCATACCCAGGAAGGCATACTATGAAAATACAGTACAGAATTATATAATAAGAACAAAAGTACAAAATAAATTTGAATAAGAATGGTTCAATAAGGATTCAGGACTGGAGACGGAATTTTAGGTGGGTCCAGATCATTAAACACATGTTGAGGAGGAGGAGAAAAAGCATTTCAACAAAGAAAGGAAGCAACGGTACTTAATGCTGATAACAGATCAGGGACCACTGAAATGGTTAAATAATAATAATAATAATAAGCCTTTGGGCTTCCCTACTGGAGAAAGATTCCACTGACCTTGAATCATGAAATTAAGTATCTAGAGAGTATAATGTTAACTACGAACTGTGATTTCTTCTTTAAGCAGAGTCCACTTTTGGATCCTCATGATTGAATTCTCCCAATCTTTCTACTTTGGGGTTTTTGGTCTTCAGAGCTCTAGAAACCTTCTCTTATACTTTCAATTCTTGCATTTCCAAGGTTGGTATCAATAGGCGTTCTGAGTCATCTGTTCACACAATGTAGAAACTCTGCCTTCTTACTAGTTTAGAATTCTGTCCTTCTGTGACCCTTCCTTGACCCCAGATGAGGCACAGCTGAGCACCTATCCAATTAGGCTCCTCCTTATGCTAAAGAGGTAGGCCCAGGCCAGCATCATCTCCACGCTGTACTTTTATATGAGCGCACGGCTCATGTGTCATAGCAGGCAACCTAGCGCTGACATACAGCAAAACCTGATTGCCATCAATCTGCTCCCAGAACCATCTACCCAACCATCACAAGATATCACTTTGGGGCTGACATCTTTGGGGCCTAGTCCTAGCCAGGGGATGTGAGTCACCCAGGGATGACAGTCTGATCAAAATGCATGATGGATAGCGCCTAACCATCACCCCATCACTCATGAGCAAGGAGGCAAAAATTGTCAAGGTAGGGGTGTCAGGTGTGGGGAAGGTAATTTCTGACAGGTGATTAATGCCAAGGAGCTAGCAATCATCCAGGTACTGCCAAGAGAAATGGGCAGTTATATATATTTGTTTCTCTGACAGTGCCTCCCTTCCCGCACTCTTGACCTCTGGTTTTACAAGGCGGCAGGTGATTTTTTCTCTTTCCCAAATTCTAAATATTTATGCCCCTCAAAAATCTAGAGCTTATATGTACTCTACATTCACACATACACCAGTGCAATTCTGCTAAAGACCCCAAAGCCCCATCGTCTTTTGAAAACCAGCTGAAATGTTCCCTAGTTAATGTTACTCTGATGGTTATTAAGGACGCAATAGGTCAGTGTGACTGGGGCCAAATCTCGGTTTTGTCCACGGCCCTGAGCAAATGATGATTGTTGTCTGTGTCTCAGCTTCCTCACCTAAAAAATAAGATTGCTTTGAGGATTAAAGGGGGCTCTCTGACCTTTATGGTTTATGATAAATGCTTAATAAATGCTAGTTAATACGTTATTGTCCCTCTACGATGCTTGTTACAGATGAGAGAAAATTTTCAAAAACTGCAAAGATTTCGTGGAACACAGGGCCCCTGAAGGAAACAGATCAAATGGGAAAAGGTAGAGGGTACTTGGGAGACTTGAATTAAAACAAAATGGGTATGGGTCCTTTGAGGTAGGAAATGGAGCAAAATAGTAACAGGCAGAGAAGAAAAGCCATGTTTGAAACTCCTGAATTCTGGTCCTCCTTTCCACTGAGGCCCAGAGAGCGACACCATCGGCTTATTCAATACATGGAGGATTTTGTGGAGCTAGTACAGAGTTTGAGGGATTAATTACCCCAGGACTCATTTGCACAGCCGGGAGTGAGGAGAAATCCCATCTAAGGTCCCAGCAGGAACAGGTGTAGGTGTCTACGCGGAGGGTGGACGCACTGCGGCTTCACTCAGGCTCCAGGCAAGAGACAGAAGCCACACCAGCTATCTTAACGGAGAGAATGTGATATCAAGATTTGTTAATTAGGTTTTGAAGAATTGAAAAGGCAAACGAACTCTGGGATATTAAAAGGTAGCAACTGCAAAAAGCAGCGGCAAGCCCTCTGGTCGAAGGAACCAAGGGGAAGAGGCTACAATCATTCCAGCTAAGAAGCTTGGAGCCCCATGGAGCTGAGAGTCAGACCTCTGAGGAGGGGGCCCTGCTCAGCTGAAGCTGGGGATTTTGAAAGACATCCTGGGCTGCTGGTTTTTCAAGTGTGGGAGAAACTGACAGCTAACAGGATTCAGCTGCCGCTACTGGAACACAGACACTGGGGCGAAGAAATGAGGCTGGGGTGCCACTGACAAGAATGGGAACCCCACAGGAAGGAAGGAGCAAGTCACGTCCCTCCCCCCCCTGCCCTGCCCGGCACAGCAGCCTTGACGTCTCCCTCCAGCACCGCCGTGGGAGCACCTAACAAGGAGTCTCTGGCAAAGTAGAAGTTCAAACTTTGCACCCTTCCACTCCACAGGACACAAAGCCGGGTAGAGGAGGGTGGGTGTCGAGCTGAGAGATGGTAGCTTCATAACTGGCCCACCGTCTACTCCACCCAGCCCCCTGCACCATAAACACTGCCTACTCTGCGCCAAGGACTGGGGGCTAAGATGCATTCTCTCCAGGGACTCAGGCAAAGGGAAGGAGATAAAAAGAAACAGAATATGACTTGGAAATATGACTAAGAAATGCAAACCAGCTTGGGGGAGAGGGGAAGGATGGGAAAGAAACTGCCCAGAGCTGCAAGTTAAAAATGAGTAGAGATCTGCTGGGTGAAGAAAAAGAAAGTAGGTAGACACTGATATATGGAAGAGCAAATCAGGAAGGGTCTTATATGCTACATATGGAATTGAGATTTTTCTTCTGAAGGCAATGAGAAAGTACCGATAGTTTTCATCTGATGTAATCAAATTTATGTTTTGATGAACAAACACAAAATTTTGAAAGTGGTTAGTATAGCAGCAGACTGGCCAGCTTTAAAAAATTGCAATAATCTAAAAATAAATTTTTAATTTAATTTTTTGAATAATACACCTACAAAATAAAAATGATATGAAAAGTGGATACTAAGAAATTTCCCCTATAGATAACCATTTTGTTGTTGTTGTTGTTCAACTCTTTGGTATTACTTTAAGCACAAGTGATTATGAACATTTATTTCATTTTTTTCACCCTGTCTTGCATAGTCTTTTCTTACTTCCAACAGTGCTGACATGAGTGTCTCCAAAGTAAGATTGCTGGGTCAATAGGTAAATGCTTTTGTAATTTCGGTAGGTGTTGCCAAATTTGGTGAAGATTTTCTTTTTGTAGATGTTGTCTCATTTTGTCCTCCCAGTAGCATGACAGGAGAGCACCTCCTTTCTCTGACTGACAACGTGTGCTGTGAAAACTGGGAACTTTTGCCAGATGATAGTTGAGAGACAGAGTATCAATGTAGTCTCTCTGAGTGAAATCGTGCTTTTGTTTCATACTTGAGCACTATTTGTATTTCTTTTTTTTGTGGTCTCTAGTCATATTGTTTAGCCATTTTTCTGTTGGGAGGTTATTCAGTTTTCCCTCCAATTTCTAGGGTTGCAAATGTTTTTCCTGATTGCACATTTCTTTTTGAATTTGGCTTTTGTTTTTGTTTTGTTTGCCATGCAAGACATAATTTCCTACTCTCAGTTTATGAAAGAATTCACACATGCTTCTATAAATATATTCATTGTTTTTATTTTTTTTTTTAAGATTTATCCATTTATTGGAGAGAGAGAGAGAGAGAGAGAGAGAGTTTGCCAGGAGGGGAAGGGGCAGAGGGAAGTGAGAAGAAGAGCCCCCCCCTGAGCATTGAGCAGGAGGCAGAGCTAGACCTGGGGCTCATTCTCAGGAGACCACACCTCAGCGGGTGGAAACCAAGAATCAGTTGCCCAACCAACTGAGCCACCCAGGTGCCCCTACTGTTTTATTTTTACCTTTAAAATTCTTTGTTTATACTGGTATGCAATATGAGGCGCAGATAGAACAGTATCTTTCCTAAATGGCTACCCAGTGAATGCCGTTTATTAAAATGTCCATCTTTATCTCACGTTTGAAATACCATTATTATCATATTTTAAATTTCCCTGTATGCCTGGGTATCCTTTTGGAAATTGTTCTATTCCTTTGATCCATTTATTTGTTCGTGAGTCAATACCACGCTGCTTTAATTATTGATGCTTTAAAATATATAATATATATATATTTTAGCTTGGTAAATGTCAGAATGTCTCTTTTAGCTATTTTTTAAGCATTTTAATTTTTTGGAGCAGTTTTAGTTTTACAAAAAAATTGAAAGGAAGGTCCAAAGATTTCCCAAATATCCTCTGCCCTGATACATGCATAGCCTCCCCTGTTATCTACATCCCCCATCGCAGTGGTACATTTGTTACAACTGATGAACCTATGTTGATACGTCATAGTTACTCAAAGTCTATAGTTTATCTTATGGTTCACTCTTACACTTGGACAAATGTGTAATAACATATCCATTATTACAATATCACACACAGTATTTTTATGGCCCCCCCCAAATCTTCTCTTGCATTCCCACCCCACTCCCCCACCTTCCCCCTGGCAACCACTGATTTTTTAATATTATCTCCATACTTTTGCTTTTATCAGAATGTCATATAGTTGGTATGTCACCTTTTCAGATTGGCTTCATTCACTTAGTAATATGCATTTCAAGTTCCTCCCTGTGTTTTCGTGGTTTGATAGTTCATTTTTTTTCCTGGTACTAAGTAATATTACATATTGCCAGATATACCACAATCTATCCATTCACCTACTGAAGGACTTTGTGATTGCTTCCAAGTTTTGGCAAACATCCTTGCACAGCTGTAAGCTGCTTTAAACATCTGTGTGCAGGTTTTTGTGTGAACCTTCAACTCCTTTGGGTAATACCGACAAATGTAACTCCTGGATAGTATGCTAAGAATTTGTCTAGTTTTATAAGAAACTGCCAACCTGTCTTCCAGAGCGGCTGTTCCATTCTGCATTCCCACAGGCAATGAGTGAGAGTTCCCGGTGCTCTACATCCTCACTAGTGTGTGGTGTTATCAGCGTTCCAGATTTTGACCATCCTACTAGGTGTAGATAGTGATATCTTATTATTGTTTTAATTTGCATTTCCCTCATGACCTATGATGTGGACCATCTCTTCATATGCTTATTTTCCATTGCCTATCTGCTCCTTGGTGAGGTGTCTGTTAAGGTCTTTGGCCCATTTGTCAATCGCATTGTTTGTTTTCTTATTGTTGAATATTGAGAGTTCTTTTGTATGTTTTGGGTAACTGTCCTTTATCAAATATGTCTTTTGCACATATTTTCTCCCAGTCTATGACTTGTATTCTCATTCTCTTGACAGTCTTTCACGGAGCAGATGTTTTTAATTTTAACGAAGTCCAGCTTAAACATTATTTTTCATGGATCTTGTCTTTGCTGTTAAATCTATATAGGCATCATCATACCCAAGGTCATGTAGATTTTCTCTTATGTTATCTTCTGGAAGTTTTATAGGTTTGCATTTTACATGGAGGTCCATGATCCATTTTGAGTTAGCTTTAGTGAATGGTATAAAGTCTGTGTCTAGATTCACTTTTTTTGCATGTCGATGTCCAGTTGTTCCAGCCCCACTTTTGAAGAAACTGTATTTGCTCCATTGTATTACCTTTGCTTTCTTGTCAAAGATCAGTTGTTTATATTTGTGTGGGTCTATTTTTGGCTCTTTTTCTTCTCTAGATTCACAGAGTCTTAATAGTACTGAAAATATTTATTTTATTATACCCTGCAGTTTAATAAGTTATTTGTGCCTGTCTCCCTGTGTCCTGTTCTATGCCACCACCAACATTGTACCCTCTCCCGCTGTACCCCGACTCTAATTTTAAATACTGAGACATGTATCAGCTCACAGCAGAGGCTCAATATTTGCTGCATTTGTACATTCTTATGAAATGGGAATCTGAAAACTAATTATAATTAAACATGCGGAGTCTGACTACCGGCTCTTCCTAAAGCATAATGAGTTGGTGAAAAGCCTCTAGGCTGGAATATCTCGAGAAGTGTCTTAGTCCTACTGTCTCAGAAGGTTGGGATGATCCTTCTTCTTGCATGTGTATTCTAACCACACTTAGAATTCCCTTTACATTTACTCAGTTTCCATGTAATTCGTATTAGGGCACTGGGCCCTAGCTAGAAATCCTTCAGATAGAGATCACTTCTCCTTTGTGTAACACTCCTTACCCTAGGCAGATTCCTTTTCTGTTCTGCAACCGTCTTCAATGACGTTACATAAGACACAATCCACCGATCCTGTCCCCTTCCTATGCATTCACTCCTTTCCAGGTTAGACTCCACTGCACTCCCTTTGGCTGCTGACTGCTTCCCTGGGGCTTCCTGCCCTCCCAAACCAGACGTTTGGCTACCAGTTGTGTTGCGATCTCTCTACCTACCATCTGCCCCGTGGGAGACACTGCATTGTTACATCTTCCTCTTTTTCACTCTCTATATCATGAAAGAGTTATTTACTTGAATAGAAGGCCCATTCCCCCAGGAGACAGCCCCGAAATTCTTTCTATGGTTCTTTAGGTTTTCTCATTTTCCCTGTAGTAAAGCAGCAGGATCCCGAGGCCGGGTTGTAAACCTGTTCCTCTCCATATGAGTTTCCCTGGCCTTAGTGGCCTCTGTTTTGATGCTTCCCCCCGCCCCCCGTTCTTCCTTCATTGACAGAGTAGCAAGTATCACTAATACTGTACTTTCCAATAGCAATACCCTGATTTCTGTGCTTAATGACTTAATAATAATGGACTTCAATTTTTGATCACCAGCAGTACCAAGATTTTTTTCTGGATTTTATGTTCTGTTCTCACCCTCTAGGATTCACATTTGTTCTGAACTTCACTTTAGAGATGTAGTTTGTTTTTTATTCTCAACCAACCTAACAGCAATTAAATTAGTTTAGCTGACAAAACCGCTTTTGATGGATAGATACATGGATGAAAACAGATAGATAGAGACGGATAGATGGATAGATGTTAGATCCTTTGCTCTAAACAGGGTTTCTTGACCCTGGGACTGTTGACACGGGGGGCTAGCTAATTCTTTGTTGTGGAAGGCTGTCCTGTTTATTGTGGGATGTTAACAGCATCTCTGGCCTTTACCTACTAGATGGTAATCTTCCCCACCTCCCCAAGTTTTCCAACTGAAAATATCTTCAGATATCACTAAATGTTCCTGGGGGGGACAAAATCATCCCCACTTGAAAATCACTTCTTTAAATTTATTATATTCCCAATTATTTGTAAATAATAATGATAATATTTTATAGTATTTTAAAGTTAGCATACATTGTGTGAACGCTGTAGGCCAGGCCCTTTGCAAGGCACTTTCACATATGAACTTCTCCTGTGCTTAAAATATCTCTACAAATTAAGTATAAGGAAACAGAATTTAGAGAAAGTCAAATAGCTAATAAATGGTGAAGCTGTTTTTTAAGCAACTAACCAATTTCAAAGCTCATGCTTTTTTACAGTTATGTTATACACTTTACATCTTGTCATCTATCTATCTACGGGAGCCTTTTCTTGGAGGATAAAATGTTTTGTTTTCATTTTTTTGATTATTTATTTTTTTTAGCTCATTTAGCTAATGACTAAGTATGGTGCTTAGCTCATCGTAGATATCAAGGAATACTAGTTGAACTGAGTATCTTTTGGTTTGATCTGAGAATGAAATATTGCCATACTTGGCACATAGTAGGTTCTTTTTTGTTATTATGTTATGTTAATTACCATACATTGCATCATTAGTTTTTGATGTTCTTAGTAGGTTCTTTTTTTTTTTTCACATTTGGTTGTTTATTTAAGGAACACAAAAAAGTGCATCTGAATGACTTTTTCTTTTTTTAAAACCAAGTTTTTAATTCATCATATGCTGCCTCAGCACTCCAAATGCAGTCTGAAAGGTGGTTCGAAGACATCTGCTGGTTTCTAGACAAATTAAGATTACTGAATTTGACACGAGAATATATGAAGTTTCTTCTCCTCGAGTGGTGACGGGCACCTCACCACGGTTTGCTCAGAACCACCCGCACACCCCAGCCCTCCCCTCCGCACACTCTTGTCTGTTCCCCCGCCCTGCCCCACCCGCCAGGGTGACCCATAACACACACCTGGGAGACAACTGGCTGGGATAATCTAAGTTTTGGAATTTTTTTTTTGTTGTTGTTGTTACCTGCAAAAAGCTAACTGGCCTTTTTAGGATCAGATCTCAGTATTGGCCTCATTGGAGTCATGCTCTAGTCAACAGAGCTACAAATACTAAAGAGTCAAGCAAAACAAAGCAAAATCAACTTCTGCTTTTCGTGTTTCCTAGGTGAGATTGGGGCTTTTTAAAGAAATCTCACGAAAAAAGACAAAAATGAGAAAAGGATTCTAGTTGTCAGAGGAGAAACAATTTAATTCCATTTGTTCCACGGAGAAGAAAACTGGTATAAATGGAAAGGATTTTATTTTTAGGTTTTGATGTGGGTCCTAACCTAACAACGAAAATGTTTTGCTAAAACCACCGTAAAAGTAAAAAACTAGTAATTGCCAGTGTTCTTTAGGATTTTACAAAGTGAGATGTTCAGGTTGGAGCTACTGTTTCCTTCAGTTGCAAACACGTGCCCACAAGTGCTTCTCAGGCCGTGGGGAGAGAAAGCCACGCTCAGTCTCGCTTACCAGTAAGGACCAAGATTCTGCTACGTGTATGTATTTTAAGACTTGCCCTGATTCAATGCCCCGGGACTGGAGCTTTTAGGCGAGATGTGCCTGCACAGGAAGCGATTTTCAATTCTTTTTCACAGCTCACACCAGAACGAAGAAGCCATCAGCAGGAGAAGAAAGCTACTGCGTGCCAAACCTGGGAGGACACCCTTCGTGTACAAGAACAACACCTTATTTTTTCAACTCTACAGATACTGTTTTTAAAAATCAAGCTACTTAGTAGTAAAAAGTCAAATTTTTTTTTGCATGATAGAAGAGTGTAAATAAAGTTTCATAAACCAGTATACATGTTTATGAGCCAGTAATTTTTAAAAGACAAAAACAAAAAACAAAAAAACAAAACCCTGCGTGGATCCTAAATGGATATGTAAATGAATCCACTCCAGGTCAGAGATATTATAAGAACCAGTCTTAAATTCTTAATAGCAAGGGTTAGAATGGAAATAAGAAACGGAACAGAAGGAAGGCTAGCAGGCACTACTGTACTCAACATTACTTCCTACAAGGGACAGAGCAGGGGAAGGGCACAATTCTGATCGCTCTTTTCACATTTCAGCATCTCAGAACTTCATCGAAAGCAGGGGAAGGCTAATCTAGAAACTCCCTCTGCTCGTTATCATTGCTGAAGAATGTTTTGGGAAGGACAGACTCCCTCCTCCAGGGCCAGGCTGGGCGCAGGAGAGACCCGTTCTCCCAAGCAGGCCGGCTTGGGGGGAGGTGCGTGGCTAAATCAGCAAGCAAGTGACCTCTGAGGTTCTGGCTTTTGAGTCTGGGCTGCTGAGGACCTGAGGGGCTTCGAGACCCTTCTCCCCATGGGTTCTGTGGGTAAAAACGCTAGCACTTCTGTCATTTAAAACACAAAATCTCCTCCTCCTCTCCCCACCCAACTGTAGGAAAGGAGAAAGTCATTAGGCATTTATTTTTAGGTTTCTGCAGTGCTACTGAAGTGCAGTCAGATGTAAAACCTAACAGACAGCCCCAAATTATCAGGATTATCTCAAGGGACCCTGAATTAGATACTAGAAGTTGACAAACTGAAATGAGCTGGCCTTAGCTGTTGGCTCAGGCTTGCCACGCCAACAGTCATTTCCGTTTTGTCCCACATGGAGGGGTCCCACGCCACCCCCTCAAGGAGAGCGCTGGGCAGCAGCAGGGTGGCTGTTTTCTGGGAAGCTACTGGTTTTGCCATTTGCTTCCAGACTCACACAGACTCTAGCAAACTTGACATTAAACACTGGTTAGTCCTGAGTTGGGTGAAAGCCCGTGAAGGAGGGGCCAGGTTCATCAGGGCTCTTCCCTCCTTTGCGTGGGGTCATACGTGGCCTCCGGCTTTTTCTTCCATCACTTGACCTTCTGTTTCTTTTTCATTGGTGACCCCTTCTGAAGTCTTCTTGCCCATGGCTTTCCTGGCCTCTTCCTTTGCATCCTGCTCTGCAAACTTCTTGAGCATGTTGGCGTATATCCTGCGATCCCGCTCGTTGTGCTCCTTAGCCTTTTTCTGGCACATGGAGATCTGCAGTCGTGCAGCCTTACTCTGGGGATTAACTTCCAGCACTTTCTCAAAGTCGCCCTTGGCCGACTCAAACTCGTTCATGAGCAGCTGGGCTTCCCCCCTCCTGTACAAGCCCTTCTCATTGGCACTGTCTAGTCCAAGGGCCTTATCACAGCATTCCACAGCTTTGGTGTACTCTCTAAGCTTCAGGGAGCACATGGCCAGGTTCAGGAAGGCAGCAAGCAGAAACGACTCAGAAGCCTTAGACTCCTTTTCTGATAAGCCATATTCCATCTCTAACCAGGATACGATCTTCCCATATTGAATCACTGCCTGCATGTACTTGCCTCCCTTGAGGTACACAGTTCCCTTCTCTTTAACAATGGCAGCCTGCTCCAATTTTTCTTTGGTGTCCATCTCCCAGGATTCTTTGGCCTTTTCGAAGCTCTTAAGTGTCACTTCATATATAAGCTCAGCATTAGTTTCAATGCCAAACTTAGGCTTCCCTGCCTCTCCAAAACCATATCGTGGTCCAAGATATAAAATACATTGTTCTTCCCATTGCATTTTCTCCAGGGCTTTGTCAATTCCAATTGGAATGTCATGGTCTTCTCCTTCCCCAATAATGAATACCACATCTCTGCAATCAAACATCCTTCCATCATAGCAGCCTTCCAGGTGGATTTCAACTGTTGCTCCTTCGTTTGGGTTTGAATATCCTTCTCCTTTCTGTTTGATTCTTCGGATAATGCCTCCATCTTCAAATAAATCCTCTCCTTTGAAATCAAGGAGCTCAATTTCAAAAAAGAGAGTTGCACTTGAGGGAAATTTGGGGAGACTGCCTGCTGAGCCATATGCATATTCTGGTTTGCAGAGTAAATGGCAGATCTCTCCTTTCTTCATGGTAGCCACCCCAATGTCCCATGCCTTGATGACTTGGCCTTTGCCAAGATTAAAGACAAATGGTCATTTCTATCATGACTGGAATCAAACTTCTTTCCATTTGACAATTTCCCTTTGTAATGGACATAAACTTTGTCTCTAATCATTGGTGTTTCCTCACTATTCCCCACTCTTTTGACAATCTTTAATACTCCTCTATCTTTTTTAGAGGTGATATCCTCTCCACGTTCAGCCACAGCTGCTGCTGGGTTTTCTCCATTGTTCTTGGCACCTTCATCAGTAGTCATGGTCTTTTATAAGTTAGAAAACTGTAAAATGCCCAGATCTTAAGTAGTCAGCTCAGTAAGTTTGAACAAGCGCATACACCAACAACTGGTGAATCTGGATGTTCCTTGTACTAGGTCTTGCAACTTTTCTGTCGCGTGGTTGCTCCTCGGCCGTCTCTCTCCGCCTCACCCGCGCGCTGCTCGGCCCCCAGCCTGCCCAGCAGGCCGTCCGCTTGCTGGACGCCGCCGCCCGAGACTGGCAGCGCCCGCTCTTAGTAGGTTCTTAATAAATATTTGCTAAATTAATACACTACGTAGTGCAGAGAAAACAGGTGGTTTACCCTCTATTGGTTTTCTACATCCCTCTGAACTTGTACAGTGAGGGGTAGGGGAGAGATGGGGATCACTTCAAGATAGCATTTGTACTTCTTTTCATCTGTGACTTTAATATAACCTTTCTAAATCTTTCCTTTCCACTCATTATTTCTTTCAAATCTGGTCTTGGTCAGCAATCATAACCAGAGTAATGTTGCATTATCTTTACATGGCACCATTTTCTGAGGAAACAGAGCTATATTGCACTCACTATTCAATTTATCCTAAGTCTTTAGCGAGGAGAATTAGGGATATCGTGTTTTCCTTTTTAGTAGACAGGGTTATTTGGAAGCATCAAATAACTGACACATCCAAAGATTATTAAAGCAAATTCCTGACTCCTAATCAGTAGCATTACCATTACTA
The DNA here is from genome assembly GCF_037043125.1 of Eumetopias jubatus. NCBI lineage: Eukaryota > Metazoa > Chordata > Mammalia > Carnivora > Otariidae > Eumetopias > Eumetopias jubatus. The sequence continues at coordinate 94,475,125 of NW_028274813.1, forward strand.
AAGTTAATTTCTCTGTTAAGAAATAATAGAAACTTCACTCTCCAACCCACTTGATTTAATAAAAACTGTGGGCTGGTTCCTATAGATATACGTTGGGGAAATGAAGAAAAAGACATTTATTTTGTGCTTACACTATCCTGACTACTCTGACAGTCACTTTAAGTTTGTAAGCGCATTTTGGAGTAGGTATTAGCATCTGCATTTTTAAAAATGAAGCTGAGACAAATTAAGAAACCTTCCTCGAATCTACAGCTGAAAAGTAATGGACCCTGGCATCTAAAATGGCTCAGGTTTCAGGGCACCTGGGTGGCTCAGATGGTTAAGCGTCTGCCTTCGGCTCAGGTCATAATCCCAGGGTCCTGGGATCGGGTCCCGCATCGGGCTCCCTGCTCCTTGGGAGCCTGCTTCTCCCTCTGCTTGTCTCTCTCTCTCTCTCTCTCTCTCTCTCCCCCTCTGTCTATCATGAATAAATAAATAAAATCTTAAAAAAAATAAAATGGCTCAGGTTTCAAAGGTATTTCTACTATGGTGGTGTTTTAATTAATTTCCACAAAATGCTGCAAATAAGAAGTCAAAACAAATCAGCACGTACAAAGGGTTTCTTCAATCCCCAATGGGGTTGTTCAAGAGTCAGCCTTCCCACTGAAGCAGAAAAAGTAGAAATGGAAGAGGTTATCTTTGGGGTCCACAGGTTGTGCAAATGAGACAAGAACATAAGGCACATTGATCTGGAGGGGCTAGAAGAGTAAAACAGATGTACTCTTGCCTTCTTCCCAAGAATATCAAGACTGTGGAACACTATGTGTATGGAACAGTTGCTGCTTTGTGGTCCAGAGATTGTTGTATTTCTCTAGTAGATGAAGTGATTCCAGGATACTCCACATGGCACTTTGGGACTCTTACAGATGAAAGGTGCTATATACATGTCAGGTATTACTATATAGCACTTACAAAAAAGTGTTTCCACTTACTGGTGTGGACTCATTGTTGAAAAGCTTAGCGATGATAGTTATTGCTGGTAATAGCAGTCAGAATAGCAGTGTAAATGACCCTTTTTTTTTTTTGCCATAATTTGCTCCATATCTTACTGTTATTTTGCTCCATAATCCAGGGTGCCTAGAACAAAGGAGGAAGATATTTGCTGACAAGGTTTTAAAATAGAAAGATGACTATTTTTCTTATTGTGATCAAGGTCAACAGCAAGGAAGGGATTTACATGAGTGCATCATAAATGAAGTTAGACCACAAGAAGTTTTTTTTTTAAATGCTGTATGTGACATTTTTGCTTTTAAAACTCACAACCTAAATGTTATTGTCTTCTGACAGTGCATTATTATAATTGGGAATTGTGTACGTTTTATTGGTAGAAAAAACAATATAATGTAATGTCTATGTTTAGGAACTAATTTCAAAATCTCCTTTTTGGGCAATTATCTGGGCTCTGAAATCATTTGGTTTGGCCAATTTTGCCACCCACCTGTGTCCATTGGCTTCCTATCTTTCCTTTAAACATCTGTAAGAAGCCGCGAGAGAGATATGCCCATCACCTTACCCTGGTGTTTTTGAACTCTTCACAATGAGCTATTGTTCAGCAAAGCAAATAGTGTTACCTTGGGAAACAAAACATCCCTATTTTTTTTTTTTTTTAATTCCAGCTTGGCTTCAACTTAGATTTCTACTCTAGTGTTAAGAAAACCTCAACATGGCAGAGAAATGAGATTTTCCTAAGAGTATACAATCACTAAATCTAGTCAGAATTAGATTTCAAATTCAGGTCTCTTGATTTCAAATTCTAAGAGCTTTCCTTTAGATGAGGGGTTGAGACAATTTCTCTAAGGGGCCAGATAGTAAATATTTTCAGCTTTGCAGGTTACAGGAGTTCTGTTGCAACTATTCATTTTTGCCCATGTAGAGAGAAAACAGCCATAGGAAAAAAAGGTAACCAAATAGCTGGGTTCCAATAAAACTTTATTTACAAACCAGGCAGTAGCTGGGCTATACGGTTTGCCACCTCTCCTTTATAGTCTGTTTCCCCCGTAATTCTACACAATTTGGGATTTATTTATGGAATCTCTTATAGTTAAGTTTTCACAAAGTTTATTTATAATGATTAGAAAAAGAGAAAATAACTGTGTTGTCCCCTAACCTAAACTACTAGGCTGACAAAATTTTCTAGTTTAAAAGTCTAGTAGGCTGACAAAATTTTCTAGTTTAAAAGTCTAGTAGAAATAGCACTGGACTTAGAGTCAAAAACTTGGATTAGAAAATGGGTTCCATATAACCTTAGCCAGGTGTGACCTTGAGGAAATCATTACCTTCTCTGAGACCCAGGCTACTACAGATATGATTTTAACAGTCATTTCACTGGGTGGTTAGAAGGATCAAATGTGTTCCATGTGGTAGTGACTAAACCAGCACCTGCTGTATAGTAAGCCCTCACCAGAGACCTGTCAGATCTCTGTTTTAACATAACTAGAGCTTTCTTTCTTATAATTCTGGTGTTTGGGTAAAGAAATATGAGCATGTTAGCAATTAGGTCATTTCATGTGTGTTTGTCAAGCCATTAGTTCATATCACCTAAATGGAGTTTGGGGCTATTAAGTGGCAGCTTTTTATAGAATTCTGAGGTTATGAATATTACCATATTTTCACACAGTTGGTATTTCAGCTATTGATTGTAATCAGAGGTGTGGTAGCCTTTGTGGTTGGTCTCCCCAAAATCCATTCTACTTTCAAATAATCTAGGAGAATTCTGTTAACCCTGTTTATGTTATTGGTGATTAGTTTAGGACTATGCGTGTCTCCCAGTCCCAATCATTGAGACAAGAGGGGAATTATGCTGTTTAGAGGATTCTGGAAAAAGTGTCCTCCCTCCTACAAAGGAGACATGAAAAGAGACAGTGCCTTTGTGCATCTTTTTTTTTTAAGATTTTATTCATTTATTTGAGAGAGAGCGCACACAAGTGGGGCAGAGGAAGAGGGAGAAGCAGACTCCCTGCTGAACAGGGAGCCCAACCTGGGGCTGGATCCCAGGACCCTGGGATCATGACCTGAGCCAAAGGCAGACCCTTAACCAACTGAGCCACCCAGGCGCCCCTCTTTAATTCTTTTTCATAACATGTTTTAGTCTAGATCTTTGCTGTCCCATACGTTAGCCATTAGCCACATGTAGCTAGTCCATATCGAGATGTCCCAGATGTGTAAAATATGAATAGGGCTTTGAAGATTTGGTATGAAAAGAGGACTATAAAATATCTCATTAATTATTTTATGTTGTTTACATGTTGCAGTAATATTCTGGATGCGTAGGGTTAAATAAAATTTATTATTAAAATTAATTTCACTTTTTTTTAGTACTGAAATCTACTTTTTTTTTTTTAAAAAAGACTGCAATCTGTAGGGAAAGGGCAACAGGCTGGTAACTCAGGCAGGGTTCCTATGTTGTAGTCTTGAGAAGAATTCCTTCTATTTCAGGAAATAGTTTTTATTCTTAAGGTCTTCAACTGATTAGGTGGTGCTCACCCACATTATGGAGGGTAATCAGATTTACTCAAGGTCTACTTATTTAAATACTAATCACACCTAAATAATACCTTCACAGCAACACTGGTTTTTGACCAAATAACTGGTGACCATTGCCTAGCCAAGGTGACATATAAAACTAACCATCACAACTCCCATACTCTTTTCCTCTGCTCTAGAATTCATTTGCCTTCTGTAAATGAAAAAAAAAAATTAGTATGTTATACTCATCAAGAATTTGAGTTGTATTGCTCTCTGTCGTTTCTTATACATTTTGCTCCCCCTTCCCCTTATTGTCAGCAGCATTTATTGTCTTAGGAGAAAGATGAAAAACACACAAGCAAAGGAAACACCTTTGAGTTTCAATAAGGGTTTTTCATCTAAGGTATAATGTTTATATCACAAGAGAAAATCTGAGAAAATAGACAATTCGGGCTATCTATGGCAGAGGGGTAAAGATTACAAGGGTCAGGGCAAAGAGAAGACAAATAACTCAGATGTAAGTAGAATCCTAAAAAGCCATCCCATGTCTCATCCACACTCTGTTTCCTAGTTGGGGGTGGGGTGCAGAATAGAAACTTGAGATAAAATTCAGAATTCAAGAACTGTGGAGAGCTCTATCTGGACTTTGAGGTAGAGCTCAGGAGAATTGCAAGCTCCACAGAGGTTTCTTGCATGTGGCATGACACAGACATGGTTGAGTAGAAAAGCCTGAGACAGTCATGTTCCAAGTCAATGAAGTTCAGGAGATTCAAATCATTTTGTTCACCTCAGTGGGGCTTGGAGGGACCCGAAAGTGAGCCAAACAGAGATGCTTATTGTGAGAAAAGAGGGTGGAAATGGCTGAGATATGTATGAACAGATGAGAAAAGACCAGAATGGAATGAGGCAAAACATTTTTTCCCCTCTGGACATTGTGGTATCTGGATATAATATTGTCTGTCCATCTAGTATGGACAGATGATGACTGAATATTTCACAGACTCCCACACCCCTCAGCTACTACACCAACCTTACCTAAGTCAAAGGCGACTATATATCTCCATTTTCCTGGGATATTCCTGATTTATACTAGTTGCCTCATGCGAAACTCTTAAATAGTAGTTCCTCTCACTAAAAAAGTGTCCTAGTTTGCACTAAAAATTATGTGGGCACCCAAGTAAATTCTCAAAACTTAGATACAACATATGAGAAAAAGTGGAAGGCCTGAGCCAGTTGAGATTTTTTTCTTCTACCTGGAAAAAGGAAGAGGAAAATGTAAAATAGAAATTAAATTCATTTATGGAGAAAATAAAGTTGAGTTTTCAGCAGACCTGAGGGTCTGTACTGAAATTCACATCTTTTCTAATGTAAAAGGCACCTAAAGGAGCTGACATCCTCAAGTCCATTACACCATGCACAAACCATTGCTTCAGTAGGATAGGATATATGATACATTTTATGTATTTAGTTTCTGGCTGAAGTTCTCATAGTGCCTTTATCCTGGGAGCAAATGTAATCCTCACTAATTTATTATTATAAGATGGTAGAAAGTAAGGGATACTGTGCGAAGGGCTTCACCAGCCCAGCTAAGGGGGTTTGGACTATATTTAAAGGAGTGAAGGAATGGGATTTATATTTTAGAGCCTTTCCTGAGCAACAATGCAGATGATGGACTGGAGGCAGAAGGACTAGTTAGGACGCTCCTGTGGCAATCTGAATGAGAAACGAGTCTGATCTGACAGTGAGGGTGCCAAAAGACAGATTGGGGAGCCATTTAGAAAATCAAAGAAAAAATATTTGGAGATCAATTTTACAGTGGCAGTGAGAAACAAAGAGAACATTTGTAGAGGGAGAGAATGAGTTCAGTATTGGACATACTGGCTTGAGGTTCCTGTGGGATGTTCAGGAGATGATGGTTTTTCAGGTGAATTTTTGGGTTTGGAGTTTGACATGAAGATCTGTATGAGGAACATGTGATTTGAAGGTACCAGCTTGTAAGAGTTAGGGAAAGTAGTAAGCATTGGGAAAAAAAAAAAAGAAAAGAGGAAAAGATATAGTGATTACTTTTTCTCAGTCTCTCAGTAGATTATATATAACCCGAGTAATTTGTATGTTGAAGTCAGGCTAGCAGGTATTTTTCAGAAATAAAAATAAAACTCAAAACACTTTATGAACTTTTTTGTTGGGAAAATGTAAATAGGAGGAATTTATCTTCGACCAGTGTTTCTCTACTAGGAGACATTTAACAGTGTCTGGAGATATTTGGGTTGTTGTAACTGCAGGGGGTCTTGGGGGGACTGTTACTGGCATCTGGTGGTAAAGGCCAGTGTTCTACTAAATACCCTACAATTCACACGATAGCCGTCACCAAACAAAGAATTAGCTGGCTCAAAATGTCAATAGTGCTGAGGTTGAGAAACCTCTGCCTTCGACAACTGAGCTAAGAATTTTGTTGAAAGAGCTAAAGTCATCCTTAAATTGTTTTTCTGATCAAGAAACACCACAGAAAGACTTTGATGTAATGCATGAAAGTACCTTGATACCTTGGCTGAGAAGTCCATTCCAGTTAGCTTTTCTGACTCAAAAGGCCACTTATCTGGTCAAAAGCTCTTGTGTGCCCAGGAGCGCTCTGGGTGCACATCATATTGAGGGCTCCAAGAAAGTAGAGCGCTTTTACCGGCTGAACCCTACAACATAGGTTAGCAGCTGATGCAAAGTTCTACATGGGAATGGATGGTAAAGCATATACTGCCATAGACACCTAAAAAATGAAGGTTGAAAATGGCTATTAATTTGGCTACTGCACTGTCAGATATGAGGACCAAAGGTGGTGAAGGTGGTCAGCAACATAAGATAGTGGTTCAGAGCATGGGTTGATGAATCCAACTCTCTGAGCTTGCAAGCCTCTTTCTTTGTCCCATGCTTCACTGGTTGTGCGATCTTAAACAAATTACTTATCCTCTCATGTACTGCACTCTTTTTCATCTGTAAAATGGGGATTAGTTTAATACTCGCCTCAAAGAGTTGTGTTGGAGAGTAAATCAAATATTACTCTCAGTGCTTAGGGGAGTGATTGAGGCATGAGAGACTCAATAAATTCATCTACATGGCTTTGGGAGCCTAGCTGGTAGCGGGTGTTACCAATGGAGCAAAAGAAGACCTAGACCCAGCCCATTGCTTCAAAAGTGACCCTTCTCTAAGGGCTTCCAGGTCACTGACACAAAAGTATTTGTAGTATTAATGCTGGGATGATGACAATACTTCTTGTTTCTTTTTAATCAAATTAATAATTTGCTGGTCAATATTTTTTTGAAGTGGTGACATTCTTGCACTTGATTCTACTAGTTTCTACCATAATGAATGAGACTAGATAAAATAGATGCATCCTTTTCACATTGTAGTTCTCATAAGCCTAATGAAAAACTGGGAACCACAGATAAGACAGGCAGTTATAAAAGACTCTACATGATTTCAGAGCCTGAATGTAGCACCTGCATGCGTACAAACTACTCTGTAATATTTAAATTCTTTTGTCGATGCTTACTAGCTGTGTGGTCTTTGGGAAATTACTTTCTGTGTTTCTGTTTCCCGATCTATACAATGAGCATTGAAACTATCTCATGAAGTGGCTTAAAGATTAAATAAGAAACGTATGTAAACTATTAGGCATAGCACACACAGAAAATGTGCAGTAAACATTAGCTATTAAAATTTTTGTATCTAGCAAACACAAATGTATATGTGCAAAATTTACGTGACTCTTTAAAGATACCCTTTGAGATGCCAGAGAAATTTCACATTTGCAGTGTGGTATTTTGAGGCTACTTTGTGTACTATTGTGCTTTCCTTCTAAGAACCCCGTGGTAAATTTTTGTGAAGCACAGATGTAGGTGACCTTCTAGTCCACTGGATGACAAGGCAGCATGGAATATTTTGACCAATATTCATAAAGACTATCCAAAAAAACAAAAACAAAAACAAAAACAAACCCCTTATGAAGAGCTACATACTCAATATTATTTTCAGCTGTTTAAAATTTCACTATCTCACACTCATTAATCACACATTACGCTCATTAATCACATTACAGCGGAGGATCATTAACAACTATGGCCAGATGTGCAGGAAAATCCCCTGCCTGGAAGCCATGGCTGCCAGATACCTCTGCAGACTGAGACACAGCCAACTGGGTCAGAGAGCGTGGAATGGGTGACATCGCTGGGGCTCAGAAGAACCACACGGCCCGCGGAATTCCTTGAGCTAGGATCCTAAACAACCGGAGATACGCAAAGATAGGACCACATATAGGGCAAGCAGAGATAAGACACTCAAAGATCCCAGATATCTCTTCTTGTGAATAAATTAAATCTACCAACATTTGAATTTGTAACTTGGGAATTGACCTGCAATTTCAGATTAATCAAAGTTCTCAATTTTAGTGATTCCTTAGCTGTATTGCCTCTCTCTCTTCTTTTCTCACGTTAGAGTAATAATCACTTTGTAATAATCATTATTGGTATTATTCACAGTTGGACAATGCAATACACTATGATTACATTTCTTCTTTCTCTTCATTTGCTTAGTTTTCTGTCATACATAATCCCTGTCACTAATTCATTACCAAACCCATCGGATAGAACCCGAAAATCACTGTCAGTACAGTCAAGGTCACCAGCACTCTTCTGGAGCCCTCCTTACTGGAGTCCTCACTTTCTGCTACAACTAGCCAGGTCTACAGCAGTAGACATGCCATCTATCTTCACTATCCTCTGGGGAATTTCCTTCTTTCCTATGTTCCATGTGCTGTTCTTTCTTGGTTTACTCCATTTTGTAGGTGGATTATATCCTCCAGTATTTTTTATGAGAAAAGGTGTATAGAATAGATAGAGTGGCAAAATACCAAACTCCAGGATGGAAATGGTTTTCACAGGATATTAAGTCACTGCCCCATTTTCTTTTAGTGTCTGGAATTGCAGTTGAGAAATCTAATGCCCTCCTGATTTCCTGTCATTCACAATGAGGAAAAGTTCTCTTCCTTTTTCTAAAGATTGCGAGATCATCCCTTTGCCTCCAGTGTTCTGAACTTTCACTAGAATATGCTTTTACATGAGTCATTTTCATCAATTTTGCTGAACCCACTATGGGTTCTTTCAGTCTGGAATCTGTTTCATCATTTCTGGAAACTTAGCTTGATTTTATTTTCCATGATTTTCTTCCCTCTAATTTCTCTGTTTACTCTTTCTGGATCTCTTATTAATATTTTCTTATATTAGACCTCTAATTGAATTGATATTTAAATTTTCTTATTGTCTCTCCTATTTTCCTTCTGGGAGATCTCTCCAATTATATCTTCCAAACATTTTTTTTTTTTTAGAAAAAAAATGCTAGCTTTTGAATGCGTACATGTATGTTTTATTTTCTGTTGTATTCAGAATGACTAGAACAGTGCCTGGCACATAGTAGAAATACAAAAAAAAGGTGTGTTGAATTAAATGAATGCAAATTCCTGAATGTTCTTTTTTTATAGCCTCCTATCTTTATTTCTTGAAGGTAATTTCTGCTCTTATCTCTCTGATCACATTAATTATAAATGTTTGGGGATTTTCTTATAATATTCTCTATTGCTTGTTTCTGCTGTCTCTTTCTACATGTTTGTTTTGGTGTCTCTCTTTTGTATTAAAAACTTTCTTCATATATCTGATGATCTTTGGATTTCCAACTAGTGAAGCACAAAAATACCTTGTGTTTGGGTATAGGTTAGAGTGCTGGGGCTTCACTATGATGTTTTCTGGCGATGTTTCATTGGAAGAGTGCGAGTAGTCAGACTCTGTAGATCTTTTTGCCTCAGGCTGTGTTTTTTTTTTTTTAATTTTTAAAATTGTGGTAAAATATACATAACGTTAATGTTACCATTTTAACGATTTTTAAGTGTACACTTCAGTAGCATTAAGTATAGTCACATTGTTGTGCTACCAATCTCCAGAACTCCTTCATCTTATAAAACTGAAACTCCTTACCCCTTAAACAACAACTCCTCAGTCCTCCCTTCCCGCCTCCTCTTCCCTCGCACGGTAACCACCATTTTACTTTCTGTCTCTATGAATTTAATTACTCTAGGTTCCTCAGTCAGTGGAATTACACAGTATTTGTCATTTTGTGACTGGCTTCTTCCATTTAACATAGTGTCTTCAAGGTTCATCCATGTTGTAGCCTGTGTCAGAATTTCCTTCCTTTTTGAAGTTGATTAATATTCCCTTGTATGAAGATACATTCTGTTTATCATTCATTTGTTGATGGACACTTTGGTTGCTTCCACCCCTTGGCTATTGTGAATAATGCTATGAACATGGGTGTACAAATATAATTCTGAGATCCTGCTTTTAGATATTCTTTTGGATCTATACCCTCTAGAAGGATTGCTAGATTATATGGCAAGTCTGTTTTTACATTTTTTAGATGTTCTTTTGGATATATACCCTCTAGAAGGATTTCTGCATTATATGGTAATTCTATTTCTAGTGTTGTCCATAGCAGCTGCACCATTTTACAGTCTCACCAACATAGCACCTGAGTTCCAATTTCTCAATCTCCTCATCAATACTTGTCATTTCCTGTTTTTGTTTTATTTTGTTTTGTTTTTTGATAGTAGCCATTCTAATGGGTGTGAGGTGGTAACTCATTGTGGGTTTGATTTACATCTCCCTAATGATTAGTGATGTTAAGCATCTTTTCATGTGCTTGTTGGCCTCAGGCTTGTTATCATAAAATGCTCATCTGTCTCTTGTCCAGTGTTAAGAAGAATGGTTATCAACATCTTTGGAGCAAAACAGAAGGGAGCTGGGGTGGGGGTGTGGCCATTAGTGTACAGATTTTTACCCATCCCTTGTTTTCAGGATGATATCCCTGCTCTCAGCAGGGCCTAGTGTCCTGAATCCAGAATCTTTCCTATTTAACCTGTCCAGGTAGGGAACTCTAGGTGTCAGCTGGACTGACAAATAGGGGTGGGAATCAAGGAAATTAATTTTCTTTCACACAGTTTTCCTGTACCCCCCACTTTCAAAAATCACAGCTGACTCCGATTTCTGAGCCTTTAAGGAGCCCTGAAAACACCATGCTTCTCACTTCTTGGCATTATCCTCTATAGCATTTATTTGCTTTCTGGTTTTTAAATTTTTGCTGTTGTTATTCCTTTCCCCATTCTCTATTTTTCTTTTGGATTTTTGTCTTTTATCCCAGTATTCCAGTGGAGCTTTAGGAGAGGGCAGAGATAAATGTGTTTTCATTTTGCCATTTTAATTGAAAATCCTCCTAGTCATTTTATTATTATTCCTAGCCAATACTCTTTTTTTTCCACTTAGGGAGGAGGAAAGGATGGAACAAAAGTAATAAAATGTAATAAGACATTTCACCAAACTTTATTAATAAAGTAAAAATAAGGATGAACATTCTTCTCCAGGTACCTTCTGTTGGTGTTTAATGCTCCTGATGCCATGGTCAGCCCTTTAACCCTTCCTGGACTGAGATTTTCTGACCTGTTCATTAGTTTTCAGATTTTAACCCAATAGGAAAACATTTCTAATATATACCAACCTTAGTGGGAAGGTAGAATTTGATATATACTATTTTGTTTTATACATGATCTTTCAGGAATTCATTGACTTTCTAAGCTGTGGTATACTTCTTTATAAGTACTTACATGTTTTGGTTTGGTCTATTCATCACACTCATGTAAAGCTATAGAAACATGCTTGCTAGTGTCATCTGATAATATGAAGACTGATAGAAGTAAAGAGAAAAGCTACCTGTCATTTTGTACAACCTTAGATGGACCATGGCCTGTCCTACTCTGACATAAAACATTCTCAGAGGATTATCTTTCAGGACCCAGAAGAAAAACTATGTGCTATTTACTATTTATTATTACCCACTGAGCTGGGGAAAGCCTTGACCTTTAAATAAATTGTTGAAAACTGAAACTAGCCCTTGATCCTGGGAGTACTCAGTTAACATGAAACATTTTAAAAGAAGAAACTTCTGTAAGACAACCTAGTTAGCTTGTTTATGCCAAACTGCTCTCCCAGTCTGAGTAAAAAGCTTGTTTGTGCATTGGAGTGCCGTTATGATTGACTATAATTAAGATTATTATAAAAATAGGCATTTTGGCATGTGTAGTGATTTCAATTATTTATAATATTATATTCAATAATAATAGTACAGGCAGATGTTGCTTGAGAAATTGAAATTATTAGTCCCAATGCAGAGATGAGAAAATTGAGCTTCGGAGTATTACATGAATTCCTTTTCTGATGTCCCACAGCTAGTGAGAAAGTGAAAGAGGGAGGACATAATGCCCGTACTTCAGACTTTCTATTCAGTGCCCGCTATAATAAAAAATACTTGCATTGAATTGCATAGATATTTGGGGAAAGTGATCAAGGGCAAAAGAAGTTAGAAGTGGTATAAACGAGATTGAAAGGTATTAGATACAGAACCCTCTCCTCACCTTCTCAAACCATTCAGTGACTTCCCTGTAGCCTGGGGATTTAATTGTTGTGTGCTTTACCTGGGCCTGGAATTGTAGATATTTGGCTGGTATTTTGGACATGTTGACTGACACTTTGTAAAAAGAACACTATAAAGATTCCTTCACCAAAGCTACCTATATTTGCTATAACATGTACTCATTTTAGCAAAATGCCAGAAGTGGAAGAACTTCACACTGCTAGTCAGTTTCCAATAAGAACAAACTTATGAGCATGAAGGTGGGCGTCCTGGTTTCATTTCTGCCTGGGGCCAGGAGCCACTACCTTTCTCAAGGCAGAACTTCCATGCAATAACTCAACACCCTCCATGTGAGCCTCTACATCCTCTGTCTTCTAGCCTCACAGATCAGGTGCCCTAGGCCTCCCTGCTGGGACACAGCCTTCATTTGATTTGCATACAGAACTAACTTGAATGCAGTCTCCTCTCTTGAGAACAATCAGAGGAAATGGCTTCATTTGGAGGATGAAAGTAAAATATCTCCACATTTACTAAATACCCTGGCTTTTTAGATGTTCACAAAGAATGGAAGGATAGACTTGTGCTATTTCCCAGAAAAGCTCAGGTGGTAGTGGAATAAAGCAGAGTTTTCTTCAGAGAAAAGCTTGAGCTTGAGAGAAGGTAAAGAATTGAGATCCTAGTAAATAAAGAAACAAAAGCCTCATACTACCAACATGTACGAGAGCAGAATCTGACTCCTGTACTAAGGGAAATGATGAATGTTTTCACATTATGGGAACCGCTTTAGCACAACCTTAAAATAGTGCTTTCGAGATGTGTGAGGACATAGAGAAATTTGTCTCTACACTTTAAACCTTTTCTCTTCCACAAGGATTTTGAGTAAGAATACGCTTTGAACTAGAGCTAAGAGAATGGGAAAGAAAATTTCTAGCCTTGAGTGTTGCTGCCACCTACATGGCAGGAAGACTACAAACAAAACCCAACACCTTTCCAGGCCAGAATCAACGGCAGTGTGCTTTCTATGGGAACGTACTTTAGAAATCCCCAAATGTCTTTCTTTTACTTGACTGTCCCAAAGATCACTGAAATGATAGTATTTTATATTTTTGCCTCACTTCCTATCTCCAATCGGACCAAATGGTTTTGCATAGATTGGTGGAAATACACTGATTATTTGGAAATAGAGGCTGATCCAAGGATATCTTCCTTATAAAAACAATCCTAAATGCATCCTGATCCCTGTGGCTATGACTGTTTTAGGGATAGGATGGAGGCTCTTAATCTGTTACAGTTTTGTTCTTTTTTTCTTTCTTTCCTTTTTTCTTTCTCTCAGAATGGAGGCTCTTAATCTCGCTGTTATAGGTTTGTTCCTTCCCCTTTCCTTTCCTGTTTCTCCCTTCCTCCTTTCCCCCTTCCCCCTTCTTCCCCCTTTCCCCTTCCCCTTTCCTTTCCTCCCCCCCCCCCCCCGCACTCTTTAAAACACAAAGGAAAAATTAAAATACTGTTTTTCTGTTGATTATGATTATAAATTGATACAAATGGAGATAATGTAGATGGGAGAATTCTTTTGATATAGATAAGAGAGATTATTTCTGTTAGGAAATGTAGTCCCCATTGCACAATTAACAGAAAATCTCTTTAAAAGGCTAAAGGAAACTTGTGATATGTCAAGAACACATCATAGACTGTCCTTTTGTCTTAGATGGCATCATCTGAGGACACGATGCTCAGTTACTGAGGCTGTGTGAAAACACCTTCTCTCTAGAAAATCCACATGCAAGATTGAAAAGCCAATTATGACTTTACAGATAATTACAATTAAAGTAATTGCGAAGTGAAGAAATGACAGGTTTGCCAGCATGTACCAACCACTTGTTGCTGTTGTTTAATGTTATGAATACTGGTCTTTTGCTGTCATTTGGCACTTTGCAGATTTAGGCAGTGTTAAACTAAACGTGTACAAATTACCTTTGGTGTTTAAAACCTTAGATCCTTGAATGAAAAATGAGTGCTACCTTCCCAATTAGTAGTGTATTGAAGACAGAAGGGATCCCTAAAATTGATGATAGGAAAACATGCTCTGTGCAATGAAAAAAAAGCATTTGGGGAAACAATGTCAAAAGGAAGAACCATAGATGCCCAGTATTTCCCCCTGTACACCACTAGAAGTAAGCCATTTCAAACATTCTCAATGGTCTATGGCTTTAGTTTTCATAGGATATTAAACTAAATATTTCTTACCATTTGTATCATTATAATCATGCTCATAATGATGCCATTGTCACAGCCTATTTACCTGCAGTATACTTTCTGGGATAAAGGTGAATCTATCCAGACTTAATGAACAGGCCTAAGACTAGGGGGTGGCCAAAAACTCAGTAATCAGGATAAATGTATTTTAATACAATATTGTAATAAGTCAGATTAATACCCCCAATCCGTGATATCAAAATTTAAAATAAAATAGGATCTGAGAAGGTTGGGATGAGGGTGACAGGAGGGAGGGAGCCATCCCAGTCTGCCAATGAGATGAGATGAGGTGAACTGCCGTGTCTTCCAGGGGTCGCAGGTTGGATGGAAACCCCCCAGTGGCATGCTCATACTGGGAGACTTGCTCATTTCTTGTTTGCGCTTTTCCCATGCATGCCATCTGTAGGTTCCTTGCTGATGAAATCACAGCACAAAATGGTCTGGGGACCAGTGTACACAAAGCCACATAACTTCGTCAGACAGAAATCCACTCAAGACAGCTTTAACTTTGCAACTTTTTTGGTCATGCTATTTTGAAATTATTTTAAAGTGCTCACTATGTACATATTTACAAAGCAATGACTTTCATATTTAATTAGACACAACTTTGGGTACTTGACATGTACAACAAGATTTTGTGGAGAATCAAAGTATACATAGTCATGCTTTTAAATAACTGTGGAATCAAAATGTGTGCAATATAAAATTTTAAAAATTACATGAATAAGCCCATTCTGTGGAAATAAGATTTCAGAATCAATTGGAATTAATGTATTCTGAGCCTTCATTTTAAACACATGGCATAAAACTGAATTCTTAAAAATTCAATTATTATAATGTGCCCTCTAAAGATTGAAGAGAAACACTATCTTTTCTAAAATGTTCACTTGAATAATTATAATTTTTTAAAAAATACAGAACGTTGGAGGGAAACGTGCAAGGAAGGAAATGAAAATCACCCAAAGACTACCATCTAGAGATAGAATGTTAATATTCAGCAAAATGTTTTCCTATCATTTTTCTAATGGTGACATATTCAAAGTAGCCTTAACTTAGTTTCTAAAATAGCAACAGAAAGTTTCAGGCCTGAGGCCACCTCTCTAATTGTGTATTTATAATATAATAAATTTTACCTTATATTTGAAGTGCCTTACAGTTCAGATTGCTTTCCATAAACCATCTTGTGGAGCATCTTTCTTTGCCCGAGCCCTGGGAGGGAGCTTTAGATGCACTATCTGAACACAGGGTGGCGAGACCTTGGTCCTTAAACTTACATTCTTTTTTGGAGTCTTTCCTCAGCAATACAGCCAGTATATAACTCCACAGTGAGTAACAGAATCCCCACTTGCAAATTTGAAAATATGATATTCCTTGGAGGGAACTAGATAATCATAAACATCACCAAAATTAATGCCAGAAGAGGAACACAAGACGATTTTTTAAATGAGTTATTTATTACCACAACATGAAAGACTCTGGATACAAACAAATGAGTTGCTTGCTAATATAACTGCTCCAGTTGTTACCTAAGGCTAGGCCAAGAAAGGATAAATACCTATTCAAGAAGCCATCAGTTTTGGGTTTTTAGCTGTGGTACCAAGAGGTTAGGGTCACCATGTGGTTGATCCAGGTAATTGGGTGGCAACTTGCTATTTAAGCTCTCCTTACAAGAGACATTGCTGAAACATGCTGAACATAAGTCAATATAAAGAAATCATTTTTAAACAGACTAGTGGATTTGTCTACATTTGCACATGGATATTTGAGAACATTATTTAAATGTCTTTCTCCAAAACTCTAATTTTTACAAATTAAAAATTTTAACAGCTAATGGTGTTGGCCTCCAGAATTCATACTGATAAAAGATTATAATTAGTCATTCAATATGAATTATTAAATTTTAGCAACTGCACAATGTGATGCCAAAAAAAAAATCTTAAAAGATCTCATTTAGTAATGTCATGGTTATGCCAGTTCTAATTTCCTATATCTGGTGATATCATAAAATATTTATCAAGGATTCAATATTGGTTTCCTTAGACCTGGGAAATGCTGAATATGGCAACTGTTTAAACTTATTTTTAATTTTCACTGAAAAGGGAATAATAGAGCCAAGCTATAAAAACAAAGAAGCTTATTCTTAATAAATATACCAGAACTTGAGCATCCAAGTAAGTTTTAACTATTAAAATTGCCCACTTAAGAGAATATATACATATTTGATATTGCCATCTTCAAAAATGTTCTTGGTATTCCTTCTTGTAATGGCCCTTAGAACCTATACACAGCATGTAAGACAATGTTTTCCTTGCTACCTTTATTTTGAAACTTGTTCCAAGTAGCTTTGAACTATTTCCAATGTGTGTGTATGTGCGGGGGGGGGGGGGGGGCGGTATATATGATGATTTTCAAAAGATGATAATTTTCCATGATTATTCATATTGACAATATTTTATTCTGTGAAGTAGAGTAATTTCAAGCAATGACATATTTTAGGGGGAAAAAAAGAACACAGATTCATGTCTGCTTTAAAGGAGTCACACTCATTAGGTGTCTATGTTCTGGTATATTCATCCGGGTGAGTCATTATAAGTTCCTTAAAGGTGGAGACCATGCTATTCCAATGTATAGTTCTCTAATCTCCCCATTGCATCCCAGCATAGCACCTGATGCTACTGCCTCGATTGTGTTTGTTAAACTGAAGTGACTGGAACTTCCCTATCAGATAGATAGATAGATAGATAGATGATAGATCATATATTTAACATTTTATTTCCATTTTTTATGGATTAGGCAATATTTGTATTCATATGCACACTAATCTTTTTGATGATTTTCTATAAATCCAGGAATTATACAATATAAGTCACAACCAATAGATCACTGAGGGGTTTAATAGATGAGCACTTTGTCCTATTTATATTGCTTTGCATATTTTAATAATTCTTGCTAGTCACACTTCTTTCTGGGAAAAGAACTACAAGAGTTTATACCTAATATGGATCAACTGCAATGTGCTGTAAGTAGATATATAGTTCACATCTATATGGCCAACAAGATCAATGTTTGGCTAAAGACATTAGCTTCTATGTCATTAGAAGTCCAAATGAACCTGACCACACAAGATTGGTCCCTGTTATACTGTCTGTCACTTATTTGGGCTAATTGATGACTAAATGGAACTGGCTATTTGTTGACAACATTTCATGCCTTGATGAGATTTACTGCAGGGTGACTGATCCATATTAAAGCATATACTAAAACAAAATGTCCTAACCTAACAAATCGAATAAATCTGGTAAAGTTTTAGATTAGATGAAGCAGTATTAAATTTGGGGAAGTATTGTATGTTACACATTTAATAGCAATGTGGTTTTAATGTTTCCAGCAACTGAAAAGATGGAAGAAAATCTAAAACTGTTAAATTTATGTCTGCAGACTGGCATTCCTTGTTGTAAACTTCAAAGGAAAGTAAGAATCAGGAATATAGAATGATTTCAACAATGACTTTCTAAAATTAGATCAATTCAGATATTTTCAATCAGTAATTACATTTTCAATACACTCTTCCCAAAGTATTAGCAAATCTACTTACAACCTAAAAACTTGACCAATAACAGCATAGTTTTTATACAACAATAAACAAATGGCATGCTTAGGTTTCATCATTTGTCCAAATCCAATTCCTATAGATAAGATTCCATTTAGCATAGCTTGCAGGAGCACACCTTCGCTATCCACGAATGATGCCTTGGCTTACCTAGAAAGGAAACAGATTATCAGGTTATATCGTGAAATAAAGAAGAAAGAAAGAGGGAAGGAGGAAGAAAGTGAGAGAGGAATGGAAAAAGAGATGGAAGAATGAAAGGAAGAAAGGAATGAGAAAATAAATGAAGGAAGGGCAGATTTACCTATAATTTCTTATCTCTTTTCTATCCTGAAATACAGTATGTTAAGATAATAAAAAATATTCTTATAAGCTAGGCGTCAGATAAATATATTTTAATTGCACACATTATTAATATAGGTTGTTTTTTCTTTTAATTGTCAACAAAGATGAAAGTTTTCAACAAGATGATTTGGGCCAAAAATTAATAAATTTCAAATTATCTCTGTTGCTCTAGGGAGAAACCCACAACCGCAATTTTAGGATCAAAGGTTATAAATGTTAGTTGAAAAATGGTTTGAATTATAGAATCAAAAAAGCATTTATTTCTCAGACTACTTGGATGATTGTTAATGTAGGCTAAAAAGTATCACTTGATCTAAATTACTTTGACTAGGAAACATATTGGAGCACTGTGCCTTAGTAAGCTATTTCTAAATACATTTATATTAATGACATGATCATGCGTAGTAACTCCCCCTCCTACTGGCAAAGACTCAAAAAGCTAGTTATTTGTTTTATTTAAATATATATGTGTGTGTATAAGCCTAGAATTTTACATGTTTTAAAAATTATTAGGTTGATGCTTACATTTTTCCATTTGGGCAACTTTTTAAGAATGTTGATATTGTTCAACACAACTAGAAGAAAGGGTTTATGTGTTTTTACTACAGAAATTGTTCTTACTCCTTCTAGAACATTTTTTTTAGCACTAACCCTAAGAAGTGTGTTCTCGATAGCTATGATTGATGGGCTGCTCACACATTCCACATTTTTTCTGCTTCATGCATCATCATCAGCCATCTCCAACACTCCAGTCCTAAATCTGTCCTACTTTCTGTTACCTGATTTTTGCTGTTGATTCATGAGCTAGAATAGTAAAAGGAAAAAAAAAAAAACCCTTCGCCTTGGCTTTTCACAATGTAGTACATCCCCTGGAAACTGTGAGAAATCTAGTTTTGTTCATCAGATTCATGCAAATGCAATATTGATTGACAATGATGTATATAGATCTATACACATAATGTGCTATATAAAAACCACTAAAATGTTCTATTAATGGCAGAATGCATACTGATTATAAACTACTTCAGAATGATGTGAAAACGCTGATGTGAATGCCTTTTTTTTGGTACTTTCAAGCTCTCTCTTGTCACTACTATTTTCAGCTGAAGCTATGTTTAAGTGCACTGTCCCTAGTGCACTAGGAAGTAAAATTCTTAGTTTTCCAAGACAGTAAGGTGATAAAAGCTCAAGGTCTCTCATTAACACTTGGATAAAAATTGTGAATGTCACACTAAATTTTTTATCATCATGAGTGCAAAGATGGGGGACAAGGAACACTTTTTATGATATTCAGGAGAATAGGAACTGAGCTTTAATCACTATGCATGAAGCAGTTAACAAGAAGTTAACCAGCAAGAGACTGCACTAAACTATTTTTGTGATAGCATCTTTCAGATTCAGAAGTGATGAGGCTTTAAAGAGCCAAAGAAAGAAAGCCTAATGGCCCTAAAATCTGAAAAAAAGGGAGCTGTAAGTTCACAATGTTGTCTCGGTGCTTCTATTACTAGACATCAAAGTTATTCCCACAGGTTTTGGGAATGTATAAATGCCAGTGAAGAAGCCAGTAGACTTCACAGAGTGTAAGCCAGAAACTTCAATCTGGGATTCACCTGTGAGTCAAAACTCTTTGCTAATGAATTATTCCAGGGAAAAGACACTGCTAAGGGAGAACTTAACCTATCAGACAAGACCTCCAGGTTCACTAGCAGGGTCAGAGTGACAAGAATGCTCTGGTCTAAAGTTGCTTTGCCAACCTTAATGGACTGCAGGCACTCACCTGGGTATACAGCTTGAACCAAAGAAAGAGATCACAATGGCATAAGGAATAGGTAGAGTGCTCTAGAGACCAGGTGAACAACCACTCTACCAGTCCTCTAAATTGTGACCTATATGCACATTCCGGCCCATTTACAAATGGGTCAGCCTCGTCAATTCAGTGCTGGAGAAGCAGTGATGTCAATGAAAAAATAAACAATCTGCAGATTGAGTTCAAAACCCTTTGCCTTCCAAGATAATGCATAAAGTCAATCTTATTTTTTTATATAAACTTAAAATTTTGATTTTATTAGACATTTTCAAATGTTGCATCAATGTTTAGAAAACTTTAACTTCCCCTTTAAAAAAGTAAACTATTATAGTTTTCTGTGCTTCAGTATCCCTTTGTTCTCTGCATATGCAAAGGAATTGGTATCAGCGATATGAAGCTCTAAAGGCAAAGGAAAATGATGTTCAGGGGATTTGCAAAGAAAAGATTTTATTTGGAAAGAACAATATATGAGGCAATATTCTTGAACTGTACTTGGATGGAAAAATGATTTTTTGTTTTCATTTTCTATATGCCGTTTGAACAACTGGTTTGTTCATTAAAAATGATGTAATAAATTTTTTGGTCATTTAGAGTTGCATAGATAAAACCATGTAAGGTCAATAACCATTAAAGCTAGGAGACTGACCACATTCAACTTTGTAACGGGGGGATTTTGCGCATACATGAAAATATTAAAAGGACTTTTAAGTGAACAATAATATGCCAGGTGAAAATGGTAAGAATGATGCGTTCAGGTTTAGATGCACTCCTGTCCATATAAGGAATAACAGATATACCAATGCAATTAGAAGCTCAGCTACTGAAGCACCTCTATTGGTCTGACGACATCTTCCCAAAGCTTATCCCTTAAAACCCCCAAATTTGCCTTCTCGTCTAACGAAGGTGGTTAATGTGCTTTCCAAAGGAACCCCACTCATACGTGGTAAACAGAGGTAACTCAACCACCAAAGTAACATTTATAGTTTTGGAGCCTCTCCCTTTGAATGGCTTGGTATTTTTTTAGTTCATTTTTGGACACTGAGATGTGGACAGTCATATTTTCATGGTTCAAGAAAGTCCCTTTACGCCACCAATTTCACAAACCTTCCTTCGGGTTCAGTTTTAAGAATTTTCCCCCTCAAATGCTCATACTTCAAGGAAATGCACTCTCTCATCAAAATCTTTCTTACTAAACAAGCACCTCTGTCAGAAGTGTCTTAATTTCTTATCACAGAATTTTATCCACACAAGGAGCAATAAATAATTCATGTCATTGCCTCTTTGTTGTGTGTCCCTGAACTGCACAGAGCTGGAAGGCTGACAGCTGTGTCAGGACAAGCACCAAAGATCTGACATGACAAGTGACTAACAAGTTTCTTTGAGTTCATAGTGAAAGAAGACAATGGCCCAAAGTGCAGAAAGAAATCCTGAAACAAAATAAAACTGCTTCTTTCTTTTTACCTAAGTGTTTGCTATGAGCTTATTTCCAACCCACAAGCCCTGGTCATTTTATAGGACTGCCCAGCCCCCTTTATTCCTCACACTCGCTTGGCCATTTACGCCTGGCCACGGATCAATATGAGCAATTCTTGGAGAAATACGATGTCTCCATGACAACCAAGCCACAAATTCTCAGTGGAAGGCAGTGAGACCAGTAGTGAACTCTCCAGAGGTTTCTAGGCCTATAAGGCAAGATGTCTTAAAATGCAGGAATGGACAGAGGAAAAAGCCAGAGTAATTCATTCTTTATTACCAGTTTAATGATGTCCGATGTACAGAACAGTACTCACTTTTTAAGTTAAGATTCTTTATCAGTACCTATCTTTTCTAATTAATCTTCATTTTGATAATACCCTTTTGTTTATATCAATCAGATAAACTATGGAATATTTGAATTTTACTACAATTCCATTCATTGAGGGATGCCTGAAATGTATTCTTCTTTTGAGATGACATAAAGCCTATCTTTTCTTGCCAAAAACAATGAACACTTAGGTGAAAACTTGACTCAGGGATTTAACTGCCTCAGGTTGATAGGAAACTGTTTATGAAGACAGTTTAAAAATCTAGTCAAAAGTAGGTAATTTTTGTCAAAACTAAAAGCAGTTTTAAAACACTTTGATGGGCATTTAATGCTACCGGCACCCTCTCCCTTTTGGAGTGGGACTAACCTACATTTGTTTCTTAGCTATTAGGGCAGGAGGTGGGGTTCACGTTCTGATTAAAAATTTCTGTCGGCGAGAAAGATGCCATTTCTCAGTTCCATGGGATGCCAAAGCAGAAGTGTGGTTGAGAAGAGACACACGGCAGCAGTACATCTTTTGAGGAATCTTGGCGTAGTGGAGGGAACTGAAATACAATGCCATCGCCACCGGGCCTATTGGGGTTCCGAGATGACATAGGGGACCTGACATAGATTGCAGGCTGCACCTTTCACTGAAAATTAAATCTCAGTAGCTCTCCTCGGGGAAGGATCAGGGGACTGTTTGCAGCTGCCCCCTGTCAGCAAAGGCTACAAGATTTGGAAATCTCTTAACTAAGCTGACAGGCCACAGAGAGGATGAATCAAAAATCTGATACAAGGATCAGCACACAAAGATGCAAGAGGGTCGAGGGCACACAGCAGCCAGAGAAAACAGGAAAGGAAAGCGTTCCTTGGGAGAAGAGAATTAACTCTTTCACTAATGGTAATAAGGAAACTTCTAGCACCTTATGGCTTTGTAGTGATTCGGACATGTCATTCAACTTTCACAGGATTTTTTTTCTCTTTTGATTAATTAGTTGTTAAAGACTAGGCATGTTTTGAAACGAGACAAAAACAGAAACAAAAATCCATGCTTAAGTGTTTCTGGCTCTATCCTTCTGCTACATTTCTGTCTATTCTCTCTACAAAGAAAACACAAACCTAAGTAACTTGGGATGTGGGTAAAGTTTATGGCATGAGGAAGGGTTATCACTTTCTTTTGTTCTGTTTGTTCTCAGTAGTTGATGTATCCATGAGTCCATTACCGTTATGCTAAAATCCTTTAGTCCCTGTTAGAGAGCTGGTTGTATTTAGAAAGGTGAATAGACTGTAATGATGGCAGTCTGTGTCTAACTTTCCACTTCCGCTCAATCCCATTATTTGAAATATTTAAAATGCTGCCATTTCTCCAGTTTTCAATCTCGGCCTCTATTAACCAGTTTAGCCTAAAATTGATGATAATGAACTAATAGTGTCAGCTTCCCTTCTCAGTCATAAAGCCTTTGTACTTCCTCCAACTGAATACTTGATGAAAGAGGCAAAGGTAACAGCTCCACACTGTGACCCCTGGAGGTGACCATTAATTTGATAGCGCAGCTGCTAAGAGAAAACAGCATTACAATGTCCTCCCCGCGACCCCCTTCCAAGGACCCCAAAGCTGTGTCAAATTTATCATTTTATACTTGACTATTTTTAAGTGGCTTTCACCTGGACTCTCAGACTCTTCCAAGACGCATCTGTCAGGCATGTCCTCAGTGTCTTGGAAGTTTGCCGAGTTTGAGTTGCTGTCATGCTTGACCGGACTGACTGGAGCTATTAAAAAGAGAGAGAGAGAGAGAGAGAGAAAAGAGAGAGAGCGATGAAAAAGTAGTAATAAACAACATTAAAACATTTCCTTTCAGTTCCACAGATATTTCCAGGGACACACTATGTAAACACAAATAATAAATTGAAATAAAATGTATCCTCTAAGTATGTATTGGCAGACATATAATTAGTTGAAAAATCTATAGATGAGACTTTATCTTACAAGAAAAATAAGTTCATGGCGTCAGCTTAAAAGCTACAAAGTAACAAAGTGATCCCTCCAAAGTAGAAATCATATTTTTAATGCATAAATCTAAAACAATATCATCAATTAACAGCCATGGGACACAGACAAAGAACATGGGGCTGGTCAGTTAAAAAGAGCAGCTCTGCATGGGTGCTGTGGTTCGTCTTGTCACACAAATCACAGCTGATGAACACTTTCTATAAATTTTGTTTCTCCTTCATCAAATGAGAAACTCCAAACACCAAAAATAAATAAATAAATAAATAAATAAATAAATAAATAAATAAAAAGCCCTATGTAAATAAAATTTAAAGTACAGAATAGTTGGCAAATGATTAATAAGTAGGGCCAATGTTTTGAATGGTGACTTCAGACAATCTGTCATCATCTTCTGAGTATGAATTATGAACAGAAATGGGAATGAGCACAGAAATCTAAAACTTTCTATAAACACATAACACCTCTAGCTCTGTTAGAGAAACAGACTCAAGGTTCCACATTTTTGCACAACTTGTAATACTTGGTCTCAATTATCTCCGTAAGTAACATATTTCCATATTCTATTCATTCAAGGAATCACTTGTGGGGAAAAGTGGACATTGTCTTCATGAAAAAAAGTCAGTGAATAACAAAACAAAGCAAGACCACAATAATATAAATTATGTCATACTTACTTGTATGAAGCCAAACTACATAAATATGTATATTATTGACTACTGCTAATTTTATCTATTGAAAATTACTGCAGTAAACACTACTGTCTCTTCAGGTCTTGATAACACACACAACATATTATTTACAGGCCATAAATGCAAGCAAGAAAATATATAAGCCATACATGAAATGATATGTTTGTTGGCACAGGGGAGTAGGTCTGGCCACTGTTCCTAAACCTCCATTAAAAAAAACAAACAAACAAAAAAAAGAAGATAGCAGGAGGGGAAGAATGAAGGGGGGGAAATCGGAGGGGGAACTGAACCATGAGAGACGATGGACTCTGAAAAACAAACTGAGGGTTCTAGAGGGGAGGGGGGTGGGGGATGGGTTAGCCTGGTGATGGGTATTAAAGAGGGCATGTAGGTGTTATGCACAAACGATGAATTATGGAGCACTACATCAAAAACTAATGATGTAATGTATGGTGATTAACATAACAACAAAAAAATTTAAAGAAAAAAATTAAAAAAAAGAAATGATGGAGCAAAGTCTGGAGGCTGTGTCACTTCACACACATACTCGGTAAGTGACACAAAGGAACGCCTCCCAAGGTCCAAAGCAGCATGAGCAGAGCCCACACCTCTCACATTCCTCATCTTATTTCCACGGAGTGTACATAGCATTGGTGATCATAACCTGAAGCCCACAATATACACACTTTAAAGGAGACTAGGAACATAATTTCGGTCCAAATATTCTCATAAGTTTCACCAGTCCTCTCAGAACACAGGTAGTTCTCCTCTGTTCTCTTAAAGTGTGTGCATAGAGTTTGAATTCACTTCTCTGAAACCTTTTATCTGAGAACAAAACATGGGGAAAATGTATGAAATTCTGGCATTTAAATTTTCCAAAAAAAAAAAAAGGAAGTAGGTACCATCTGTTTTATGTACCTCTCTGTCTGCCCTGGGCCATAAGAGGTATTCTTTAAAAGACTTGTGGAATGAATGAGTGAACGAGTGAGTGAAGCAGACGGATCATGCTAGATGTCCTCCTGATCTGAGAGGGTATGTGCTTTGAATTATCTTCAACTAAATCCAATCAGTTCTTGATTAGGCCCACTTGAGAGTACAAAGGGTGCCTATTTGTAAAATGGTGGTGCAGGTTAGTCTGTAATTTGGAGGAGAGACACATATAGCCTATGTAGTTATTGGTGTAGCTGCATTTAATTTAATTTTCCTCAGTTTAGATCATACTTACAGATTATTTTGGAATCCACTGATTTTTGTAACACGTTGAAGTGGATAATTAAATGCACCAAAGTTGCAGACACTGGTCAAGATTTACTGGACTGTCTTAATAATGTTTTTATTTCTATATATCTTATTAATTTTCTGAAATATTTACATTGATATTTATCATAGGGAATGAATCATACAGCTGAATCTATTATTAACAGCCAGTGCGTTAACACCTGTGTTTATTTGGGCAAATGCATTGCACTTGTCCCATATACTGTTCTTTTAAAACTCTCATCCCCTCATTCATTTACTTATTCTTCCAGCAAGACTCTGTTCTAGATGTAGAGCCCTCAAGAAGGAAGACAGCATGGTATTAAAACAACAAAGTAAATGCCTGTAACAATTTCCAGTGGCAAAAAAAGTGGTCCCAGCATGAACTGACAGCCCAAGCCTCTCAAAAAAGTCAGAAAGCGAGGTGTAGCTGTAGCTGCATGATCTTCATTAGACTCACACTAGTAGGTACCATGCCGCTCTTTCTGTATCTACCTTGGATTTTGGAGGGTGTCATTTGTGGGGGGGTAGGAGAGTAGAAAGAGTTAGCCTTCAGATATTTTGCTTAATTGCATTTTAACTTCCAAATTTGAGAGGGTACAAGATTTCTCATTTTTACTGGCTAATTTATAGAGTATTTGGTTAAATTTACTACAGAAGAAATACCTACCTTCTGTCAATTGGGACCAGCCGACATTGGAGAGGTTAATCATTGCCACTCCACTTTTTTTTTTTTTTTGATAAGCTAATCTTTGCTGTTGTTCTTTCGGGTGTTTTCTGTGATGTTTCATCATTAAACTCCGACAATAATGAATCTTTCAAAAAATAATGAAATCAACAAATACTGATCTAGTGTTTATTCTGGGTAGAGGTCTGTGATAGACTATGCAAGGGGTAAAAAAATTAAAGGCACTTTTAATGTGCCCTCATACAACTTGTGATCTAGTCGAGGTACAATGAAAAGTAGTAGGAACACTAGAGACAATATTCCAAGAATGACATAGTTTTTAGGAATGCAGAAGTAATTCTCCTGTAGTAGGGGGATTGGGAAGTGAATTTTGAATTAGATCTCCTTGAAAAAGTATATGGGTAGCCCAAAGGGAGCTCATTCAAGGCAAAAGAAAAAAGGTGTAAACCCAGGCATGGTAAAAAAAAAAGTACATTAGCCTAGTGCCACACATGTATTTAACAGAATGTTGCTGCCTACTTTTGTATGCATTTTTAATGAATTCTCCTAACGTGTCTCTTTGAGCTTTTCCTAAATTGCTGTTGTGGCTAATTCTTCTCACCTGTAGAAGTTAGCTATAGACAGGTTTTTCCTTGCCCTAAATAGTCAATAATTTGATCTTTACTGATGGTGGGCCCATTTATCACAGTAAGTTGTCCTTTCACTATACATATTGACTTTTATTTATCGATACCAAAGTCCATTTGTAGCTCATCACTAAAGTTCTTGGATATTTTCAGTAGTTTTTGAAGATGCATTTTAAAGCTTGGCAGAGAGATAACCTCTGACATCAGTATAGTGCAAATGATTGTTAGGTTCATCCTTAACTTAAAATCAACTGTTTATTTCATCTGTAATGGATTCTGAAATAGTCCACATTTGGGGGATGAGGAGCAAAAAAGACACACTCTTTTTGACAGTTCTACCACCAAAAGATGTAAGGCTATTCCATTTACTCATCACACACCTTAAAATATTGACAACTGAAGGGCCAGTGTTCTAAATATCTTTGTAATATCTTTAATAGCTAAATAGAAAAGTCCATGTACTTTGTATGGATGTGTTCAACTATGCTGTGTTTAACTATGACTATAATTCTAGATCCTAAAGAAATGAATAGTTCAATGGCAGAAGAAACCCAGAGGATTGCATGACAAAGACACTATAGAAAGACCTACTGTAGGACAATGTGATAACAGGGTCATCAGTGGTTACGCTCCTTCATCTCCGTCTATTCTCTAATTTGGTTTCAGTTAACCTCTAAAAATTCCCACCTTCCCTTTGTCATCATTTGCAGAAAGATGGTATTAGGTTTTAAAAGTGGCTAGGCTTAGGCAACAAACAATTCCAAGAACTATTCCCCCTGACCCCAAGAAGAGAATAACCACTGAAAAATGTCCATTCACCTCCACAAACAGCAGCTAGTTCTTCCAAGTAAGCCAGTTCTGTAGACTAAATAGAGCCCTTGTTAAAGATCCATGTCATTTACAGTGTAAATAAAATCTGCACTACAAATAATGTTTTCAATACAATGACTTATGAATGATTTAAAAACAGATCCCATCCATCACATGTATGGACTTTTTGGAAGTATTGGGGATATTTATAGAAAACCATTAATAAAAAGATATAACAGTTTGAAATGTTGGTCTGAATAGGATAAACCACTGTAGTAGCAGATAAAACTCAGACAAAAATCTTAATCACATCTTATTCAAGGGCATAAAGTAATGTACAGGTTGCAGAAGTCAGGGAAAACTAAAAGCTGGCTCAGATTTGTGGAATGAGCGGTGGAGAAGAAGTCAAACACCTGAGTTCAAATCTACTAGCTCAATACTATGGCCAAGAGTTGATCACTTTCTCGCTTGATCATTTAGGTCTCTTTTCAATCTTAAGGCAGCACTATGAATCAGCTAAACAAACAAACAAACAAACAAACAAAAAACTTTCTACAGGCTTAGAAGAAAGAAAAACTACATTAAATTCAAGAAGTAAATACTAATGCAATACTCACAGATCACCAAAGACTGCAGTATATTTTAAATTAGAGGGAGACAAGTCAGTGAAAAGACTTGAAGTGATAACACCACATTTGTAAATAAAGAGGATGTCATTTGAATAGACCCCAAAGTCACTTTACAAAGTGGTTCTCTCAGGACAGATGTCTTATCAAGAAAACATATCTAGCTAAAGAACTATGTACTTATTACCCCTACTTCAAGAGTCTCTACTGAGATAGTCAAGTGATAGGACCTCTTGATTATATTTGAATAGTAATAGCTGCATCCTGCATCAGGCTTCAGGCTGAGTTTGTGTCAGTGTGGACTGGAAACTAGGGGAAAAAAAATCATATAAAGATGCCCAGAATTAAATAAAATATCTAATGCTTCTTTATAACTAAGTAATAACTGTTTTATGGACAAGTTCAGCAAGACGAGTTAGCATTAGACAACGTGTTTTTTGCTCTCTTTCTGCATTTGTAATCTGACGTGGATACTATTTTCTGGATGACATTTTCCAGTATGAATTACTTGAAAGATGACATTTTCAACTGGTCAAGAAATCAATTTTCCAAAACGTTGTGAAGGGTAACTTTTATTTTGGTATCTTTCCTAGATGTATAGATTTAAAGTTGTTGTTTTATTTAAATATTTTGGATATATGTATATTACACACACATATATACACACACACACACACAAGGATCAAATTGTTGACTATTTAGCCTAAGGGGGGAAAAAATCTGTCTATTGCTAATTTCTACAGGTGAAACACATGGCTAGACCAGCCAATTAATTTGGAGGAAGGAAAATGTGAGTGATAAAAAGATAATTAATGAATCTTTTAATTTTTTATAAACATTTATTTATTTTTTAAAAGATTTGTTTATTTATTCTAGAGAGAGAGAGTGCGGGGGGAGGGGCAGAGAGAGAATCTTAAGCAGGCTCCATGCCCAGCACAGTGCCTGACACGGGGCTCGATCCCATGACCCTGAGATCATGTCCTGAGCCGAAACCCACAGTCGGGGGCTTAACCAACTGAGCCACCCAGGTGCCCCTTAATGAATCTTTTTAGACAATGCTTTATTTCCTCTCAGATATAGAAATTCCCCTGTCATCCGGGATGTTTGAGCAATGGGCTGTTTTGGTCAGGCTGATAAACAAGTGAGCACATCTCTAACCCAATGTGAGGCACAGGGCATGTACTCAGAGTACTTATGAAATGACTGAGTGAAACTGCTAATAAGCATTCCTAAAAATTAAAAAAAAAGATTAATTTCACTTGTAGTTTAAGGGGAAAATCTTAAGGTGAGGTCTAGAGTTTACAGCTCAAACATACCCAAACAACCCCACCACCTATTGTTAATGTCAACAGAAAGTCTGCCTAAAGAAGGAGGCCCTATCTGCTTTATTTCTGAATGAAAAATAAAATTTCTCATTGTTTAGCACCCAAATATATGTATTAAATGGAACAAAAATAACTATCAACAATTTCATTAAGAGATGAACTTCTGAGTTCCCAGGGAGAAATATGTTATACTGGACAAAAGCTCAATTAATAGGACCCAGAATATCTGTTCTTTTTAATTCCACCTCTGGTCCTAAGAGTGTGACTTCATGACCTTGAGCACGTCATTTCACTCTCCTGGACTCAGGTCATTTTATTAATAAAATGAGAGAGTTGGATTGGACAACTTCCTTGACATCTTCTGGCTCTGAGACTCAAATATTCCTCCAGATAAAAATCCAAGTCCAACCAACCACTCGGTATATCATTGAACAGGGTCCCAAGATAGTAAGTGGCTACTACACTAGCCTTGGAAATAGTGAGGACTTCTGAAGCTCTTTGTGAATTAAGTCAGATCGGTATTACCCTACGAGTGGCAATATCCAGTCTGACTGAGGGACGGAGAACATCAGAGCAGCTTCAGAGGGATACTTGGGTAGCTGCGCCACCCGTGTGAGGCAGCCCGATGGAAAATGACCAAGAAAGGGCCGAGGCTACAGCATGGCCACTTCTGAGAACAAACTGACTCCTTGGCATAGAAAAGCACCTGTCAAATGTTTACCGATGGTGCAAAACACATCTTCAAAACAAAATATTTTAAAAAATAAGTTGTATCTTATCCTTCTTAGAATCATATTTATGCAATTTATTTCTTTAAACAACCCCTCTCTTCATTAATCAGCTTGGCAAATATGAACTTCGGTGCGAGATAAATCATCCCAAACTAAATTCACTGGATCCACATAACAACTGCAAGAAGTACAGATGCAGTGGACGAGCCCTGGCCTGGATGTTAGACGGTCTGGGTAAGGTTCGGCTTCACATGCACTAGACTCCTCTGAGGACTGGCTCCATCTTGGCCTTGGGGCCGTAGATGAGGTTCTCAATTATTATTTGCCAAATGAATGCAGAGGTGTGGTGTTCTGTGGAATTGTATTTTCCTCAAGTCAAATCTCTTAAAGGGCAACTATTTCTATTCCTTTTGTACGTAAGAATGGGGCCCATGAAGTCATTTGTCTTAGTCAAGGCTGACATGAAAACCAACTCTAATCAAATGATCTAAACTCTCAGACTGAAACAGACCACAGACACAGATGTGAGGTAGGCTGGGGAGGGTCCAACAAAGGAAATGTGTACGGTAAGGGGGGGAAAGGAAAGGAGAATAACAGGTAATGATGCAACTCTTTCTTCTCTTTCTGTTGCATTTCCTCAGTCCCCCAGAGGGTAGATCTTGAGTTACCAGTGATAGTCTTGCTTGGATTTCTTTGTGTACTACTTGAGAGCAACCATTTCTTTGGTGAGAGGTGTTCCCAGGAGAGAGGTGGTGAGCCGGTGAGCAGGCACTTTTTAAAACATCAAATCAAAATAATTTGCTCAACTTTGGTCCTTGAATGTTACTGAATAAATTCAGAGTGGAAATAACTCAAGGAAACATTACTTATTTTATTTTTTGTATGTTATTGTGTCTCATTTGGTACAAGAAATAAACTGGTCAAATCAGCAAGCTCAATCCCAGCTTTCTATATTAAACCAGAGAGATAATTATTCAAGACAAAGAGATTCAGGAACATCTTATCTGAAAGGACTCTGTCATCACTAAAAGGAAGTATAGGTGATGGATGAGTTCTAAGAATGTATAGAAATTAACTCTCACACTCTTCATGCCATTTAGGTTCTGCAAAAGTCATTTGGCATTTCTCATAAGGACCAAATCCTATGGTAAATACACAAATGCATTAATTTTACTGTTCAGAAGTTCAAGAAGTTGAAAGCAGGAATAGATTTCAAAGACAAAAATAAATATATCCCTACGTATTGGTAAATTGAAGAACGTCAATAAAGGGAGAATTCTAAGAGGAAATTTAGAGTAGACTTTGCAGCTTGCATTTGAAAATTTAGAAGGTCAGGAAAACAAGAGACCCTTCAATCAAAACAGCATCAGGCTAGCATCTGAGACTAGAGATAAACGTGATTTATATATGAACTTAAGATAAGGATTCCCAGCATGGGGCAATTTAAACCACAGCAAAGTCTACAGTTATCCATAAGGAAAAATAGCAAAAACATTTTCCTCTTGAATCAGCGGAAGGAGAAACTGTGAAAGTGCCCGACCATTGGAATTCATAAGAGCAGCAAGCCTTCCATAGGCCAAACCTCAGATGACACCATCAGCATGGGGAGAATGGTTGGCAGGCAGGCTCAAATTCCCAGCTGATTGTCGTCTCTATCTCAGGGGAAAACGTTTGTCTCAGATGGTTAATCAAGTGTCAGACCTCTTTCATCTCCTAGATAGGAAATGGAAAATAAGGAAATCAAATTATCTAGACTACGCCTTAGTTTTCTAGTTCTTTGTCAACATTAAGAAGGATGCAATGAACAAAAGGTCTAAGTTACCACATTTTGTATCATTAGGGCTTGGTTACTCTGAAGGTGATTTATTTTTATTTGAATGTCATCAAATGGTATGTTAGTGTACTTGAGAACTTACTGAAATCGAAGGGAAGATATGCTTGGATGCTAATAATGTGCTTAACCACTGTATTATAATATAATCGGTAGCAAGCATCACTCGCTCACACATGCACTCACACCAGACAGAGAAAGCATAGGTGGTCTGTTGGCATTGATTGCTTCTTATGGTCATGCATATAAAATGTAGCCACTCATTTCAAAATATTAATTTTGCTGGGGGATAAATCATCGAAAGATGCCTTCTCCAATCCTCAAGGTGAGTCACTGCATAACACTCAGTATTTGTTCTGATATCTGTAAGTGATTGTTGCTCAAAATATAGAAAGGACCTTGATAAGTAGGAGAAACACCCATTTTGATACTAAGCCAGCCAGCGGCATCTATAAATAAAGGATAAGAGAAACATACCTAAAGAAAGAAATGTTTTAAAGAGCAAACATGCACATGGATAAAGGGAAACCAGTAACTATAATGTAATGAGACTTTCAGAAAACTATGTTCCATACAAAAAAGGTGTTATCATCATTATAGAGCGAAGTAGTAGGTAACAAAAGTAATAGGTAACTAAGGGACAGATATGTCTAGATAAGACAGTATAAAACAGTGTCCTAGATTGGTGTAAAATATTCCTCTTACTAAGTTTTTACAAATTATTTGGAAGAACACTCAGGAAAACGTCCAGGACTATAGACAACACTAAGAGTTCCTGAGTTGTGAAATGTGAGACTGATTAGATTAACTGTAGAAAACCACTGC
The DNA here is from genome assembly GCF_037043125.1 of Eumetopias jubatus. Classification (NCBI taxonomy): domain Eukaryota; kingdom Metazoa; phylum Chordata; class Mammalia; order Carnivora; family Otariidae; genus Eumetopias; species Eumetopias jubatus. The sequence goes on from NW_028274813.1 coordinate 94,508,345, forward strand.
AAGGCTGAATCACTGGGAATACATGCTGTGTACACATGTCAGAGTAGTAAATTCTGGGAACCATTTAAAGGAAACATGATCCAAGTAACAAGTATATGTAACAAGAACATGGCTCTGAGCTATCACTGACTATGAGTCAAGGACATTAGGCCAATTTAAAAACGTAGGCAAATGGTTAACAGAAGGCTGGCACTTTAATAGTCAACACAAAAAACCGACCACAAGAAAACCAACAAGTGAGCTCAGGAGGCCTCTGGATCGGGAACCCTATATGTGCCTCCAGCCAATACAGGACACAGTGGCATTTAAGAAGCCAACCAAAGGTCTGGAAGGAATTAGGAGGGAGGAGAGTCTGTATCATATCAGAATATCTCAGGAAGAAATTAGAAAGAACAAGACTCCAGCATAGAAGTGAATCTGAAGAATGTGAATGATATTTATAAACTCATCAAGAAGTTATATACAGCTACTACTGCCATTTTCTCATCTCTAGTTCTTTCAGCCCCACAGGATCAGTATACTCTGACCCTACTTTCCAGTGCCAGAGTCACTTCTCTATTTTAATAGCCTGATAAGACATGTCTCTCCCTCTGGTAACTTTTTAAACTGAGGCGAATCATATCCCTAAAATCAGGGTCTGATCATGTAGCTTCCATGTAGAGAAAGCCGCAAGCCCCTCTGCTCAGTCACCAGTGGGGAATTCTGGAGCCATGGATTTGAAGACCTTTCATAATACAGAGGTTTCTCAGTGGGTGCTGGCCTTCTCCACTCCTCCCTCTCATAGACTCTAATACATCCTATATAGCTGGACGAGACTACTCATTGTCGCCTGGGTATGCCATTTCTTTTCTTTTAAAGATTTTATTTATTTATTTATTTATTTATTTATTTATTTGAGAGAGAGAACGAGAGAGAGAGAGAGAGAGAGCATGAGGGGGGGAGGGTCAGAGGGAGAAGCAGACTCCCTGCTGAGCAGGGAACCCGATGTGGGACTCGATCCCGGGACTCCGGGATCATGACCTGAGCCGAAGGCAGTCGCTGAACCACCTGAGCCACCCAGGCGCCCTGCCATTTATTTTCTACATCCATACCTATGAAGATTCCCAGCTTGAGATAACCTCTCTTACCCTGTCTGCAATTCCCTACTTGCCAAAATGCTCCCCCTTATCCAAGACTCCGCTCAAATGCCACTCTTTCCATGAAGCCTTTATCAACCCACCGGATAACATTAATTTTTCTCCCTCCCCTCTGTTTCTCAGCACTTTATTTGGCCAGTGTTATTCTTTTTATCCCATTCATTAGTTCTTGTGTCTGACTACTTCACTGGACTACATTAATAGGGAAGAAGGATATTGAGACACATCTTAAAATTTTGAGGCTGATGTCATGAGGACAAGTCTGCTTCTTTATAATGAACTCTAGTGCTTCAATCAGAAGAGTGGGCTAGAATAATCACAGGCCTGACTCAGTGTGACTTTTTCTGTGCATTAGCTTGTCTCAGATAATTGGAAATTCATGAGTAGTATTATTGTTCCACAGTGTGATGAGTCCAATGCACCTATGGGCAGTGATGGCTGGGGAAGCCAACTTGCTCTGCAGGGAATAAGGTTATGTGGACATTGGGTGGACCATGTTGAGGGACCATGTCTAGGCCAAAGCATCATTTATACAACGCTCGTGTCCCTTCACTTCAAAGCGCTTTAGAAAGTAGAAGTCATACATTGCAAAATATTGTACCTAGTCCCTACAACGGAAGGGAAATTCACTGATTTCCACTCTCTTTTCCTCACACTCATAAATCATAAAGTTAAATTTACACTAGGGGTTTCATTTCTCTGAACTCAATGTACAGGCATAAAACAAATTTTGTTCTCACAGGACATCCCATTTTTGTTTCATTAGTTCAAGGAAAGGGTCACTCAATTTTTAAAGCGTTTGGTTTGATCTTTGCTATGATGCATGCTAACATCCACAGACACACTCTATATACTGAAATGTATCTTATATATGGAATGTGTCTCTATGGACCCTATAATGGTGGTACCTTCACATAAAGTACTCAAAAGCTACCTTATGGATACATGAGTCTAGGAAAGGTGACCCGAAAAAGAAAACACCCTTATTTGTTGAATATTTAAACATTTATTGTTTTGCCCAAGTTCTTATTCCTAGGTATTCTCTCCCTCTCTCTCTCTCTTTCTCCCTCTGTCTCAGAAAGGCAAAATGCTTCCCTGGACAGAGGGGAGGGAAAGCTTTAAAAAATATTCCCCAAATGCAGGGCCTAAATTTATTCTCATTCTATTTTATACATTTACATTCTATGATTAACCATCTCACTGACTGCACAGAGAGAAAGGTGATAAAAATTTTTATTAATATAATAAAGGAAAAAAGAAATAAAGATGATTTGTCATAATTTAGATGAAATGAATTCTTGTGATCTTAATGTAAGAACAAACTATGATCTCTAAAGGAATAGTGAATTATGGAAACATGATTTTTACATAATAGAACCATTTATACTTACCATTTAATCATATTAAATAATAATTCTTATGACTCTATTGGTTCACATGCTTTTTGTCTCTAAATTCTTTCCATGGAACAGTTAAGTTATTTAAAAAGGTTTTCTCATTCTATTGCTATTAAGAGGCTTTCTCCCCCTTCTCTAATGGCCAAAATTTGATTTTCCATGCTGGGTATCTACAGGGAACCATGATCATCAGGCTTTGCATGGAACCTCCCTTTCTTCGTCAATTAAAGATTACATAGATTTATTCCTCAAAAAGCAAATAGGGAGAGAAGATTTGGATTAAACTCATTTTGCCAAATTATGGTTATTACTTTGTTTTAAAACCTAAAGATGTCAGATAGGAGGTTTGACCAAGCTCAGCACAGTTGGAGTCTGCAAAATGGCAGCTCAAACAAGAAGGAAGCAGTTCTCTCTGGGGGGATTTCTCTCATATTTCCTACAGTGAAGAAGTTCAACTTAGAGGCCTTTGGTACAGTCAGAGTAGGGAGGTAAACAAAAATGCTTCAGAAGTCCATTTCATTGACAAATCTAAAACACAGATCAAATTGGCCTTCTTCCAAGAATAAATCGCCCCGCATCCTGAGAAACAGAATCACAGAGATTCCAACCCACATATGGCAGAAGACCCTGGCCTCCAGTCAGCTGGCTAGTTATCCATGTAAGTGGCTCAAGGCTGACACTCAGATTGACTGGTTCACACTAATTTACTTCACATAGATTCCATTTATCTCCTAGAAGATCCCCTGGCAGCAGCTTATAATGGCATATCCTAGGATGCCTGCCTACATGCGTTTTTAAAGCGGCAGCGCTTGATGAATCTGAGTCCAGAAAACAGTTCACAGATTGAGGAGTAAGTGCAATCAGAAAACATTAAGAGGCACAGCTGGGACTCGGTAGCTTGCTTGACTGGTCTGAGCAGCTGAGCATTAACTGTGTCTGCTTTTCTGCTGGCTGCTCACTGCCACTGGGACAAATCAGAGAGCCACTCCCTTTTTCCTTGACTACCCCTGCTCCAAAGGACAAGAGAAAACAAAGTGCATCACCATCCAAGTAGCACGTGCAGCTACAGGGAAAACTAATTTGACCATTTAACCTTTACTCTTTACATACTACGATATTGCTGATCTCGGTACAACTACAGTGATAGTTCTAAGGTGCTGGATATTTGGACTAGGCAAAATGTTGCTAGGAAAAAAAAAACAAGGAAAAGGTAATTCCCAGTTGTTTTATTTACTTTCAACACTGTGGACCTCGTTGGTTACCACCTCAAAGCTTGCCCTCGCGTGTCTATGGTAGAGCTTGGGGAAAAGACACAAAAGAGTTTGATATTTATCAAATGAATAAATGGGTGGGTGAATGAATGTATGAACAGACAAATCATATTCTCTATTTGACATTAAAAGTGTGGCGAACCACTGACTATTTTTAAATTAAGGCATAAAATACAGAGAATCCTAATGGAAACATGGTCAGTATCCAAAGGCAGAGGGATTTAAAAAGATCTTTTAATAGCAGTGAAGCTAACAGCATTGAAGAATAACAATTCAGTGGCAAATCTAAAGAAGTGACAGAGCACATTTAGTACTTAGAAAGTTAAACACTAGGCTGCAGTAGCTAGTTGATGGAAAAAAGTAGGATTAAGGCTCTTGCATGAGCCTTGACATGATCGTGTTGTCTGCCTGCTGCCGTAAGCTTTGAAAAACAGCTGGGATCATCTTCTTATAAGCTCCATCCCGAAGATGTTTAAGCAGTCCCCAATCCAATTAAACAGCGGTAAAGAGAAGAAAGAATTTTACTGAGCGCCATCATCACATTTTTTCTTAATGAAAAGCAGCGTAATTGCGAGTTACACAGATCCTTAATCTCACATTAAATCTAATAGATTGCTGATTTCCACAGAGCATGGCTGTCCCCGCTTTCTATATTAGTGTGCTTAATTTTAGGTCATTATCCTTTATTATGTGACTTGTAATCCTTAAAGCCCATGATTGTGTCTGGATATTTGGCAAGGATTGTACTTGGCAATACAGGGATTCTACTTCTAAGAGTGATGATTTAATTGAAAGATATAGTATGATTAGATGTTGGAAGAATTACATATATTGCTTTTCTTTTGTAATCGGCTAGCTTTTTAGAAGTGTTTCTTTTAAATGACCACTGTTTAAGGCCACTGTTTAAGATCACCCTTCAGTTTTAGGACTGCTTAAAAAGACAGCTTTCACAACGGAAAGACAAGTAGCTGATTGTTACAGAAATTTATCCATATGCTGTTAAAATAGCCAGTTCAAAAACAACCCTGGCTCATCCACAAACTGGGTAACTGGTCAAGTTGCTTAATCTTTCTGTGTCTCGGTTTCCTCATCTACAACATAGTAATAATGGTAATGTGATTAGCAGTAATAATTTAACCAGATGTAGACTTGTTGTTAAAACTGAGTTAAAACATGCAAAGTGCTTAGACTAATGGCTAGAAAGCAGACAGCCTGAATAAATCCAATATCATTACTATTTCTAAATATGTCCTTGCCTAGAAATATGTGTAAATGGCAATAAGATGGACAGCCTTCAGATCAAGGCTCTTTATTGTCCTAGCAATACAGTAATACTTAAAATTTCTCTGACCTAATAATAAAAGAAATATTTTTCAATAGTTATATAATCTTGAACTTCATTTTAGAAATCAAGAAGATAATGTTAGTGGCCCATTTCTAAAAAAAAACAGGGCATGTGGGTTTGTATCCATTTGATGATATCTATAACCAAGTAAAATCCTGCACCAAGTCATCTGTGATTCTCCTTTTTCCTATTAAGAGTGATGAATATGAAAAGAAGCAAAACTGGTTTCTGATACTGCAAGCATTCCAAGCAGTATCCCACCATCACTTAAATATGATCCTGGATTTCCAGGGTTTTTTTACTGGTTTCCATTCACATATAGTGTTTTAAGAATGTGCTAGGATTGAAATTGAAAGTCTCAGCCCCATCAATGGCAAAAGCATTACTGGAGGGTGGTCATGGGATGGAGCACAAAACAAAACATAGAAATAGTGGCTTACTTGTTACTGACATTACCTTTCTCACTTATTTCTAGGGTAGATAGTATATCAAATAAGGACAATAAAACAGCTCTTTTCCTTGAACATCAGGTTAAACCATAGGGGAAAAAAGCATCTATCTTAATTAATCACAAATTTGAAGACAAAATGATGTATTTATTTCAGTTCATTATTATGTTTCATGAACATAAATCATACAGTTCTGTTTTTAAAGGTAAGATAGGATAAGTTAAGATTAATTTAGGTCCAATTCTAGCCATGCCTAAAAACATATCCAGTTTGACCCAGATATTTTTAATGCTGCTCCCCCTGTCTCCATACCTGTAGTTGGTCACAAAATTGTTCAGATCTCTACAGGATTAATTCCTCTGTAAAAGCAGCTGAAATAACTGGATCAGAGACTTGGCAATTGGCAAGATCTTGGCAAGTACATTTAGATATTAAGTATTGCCTTGCTTTTGGTCTTTTATAACATACTCCCTGAAGTCCTAGCAATATGAATTTATTAACAATAGCAATATTACAAATTTAAACAAAGTTCAAAATAGAAATAGAGTAAGAAGTGGTTCAAATTACTCAGAAGGGAAAGAAAATCAGATTGTTATAAGATTGTGATGACAATACTTTACCCCAGAAAATGGAGTAACCTGTTTTAAAAATTCAGGGAAGGAAAAATTTGAGCTAAGATTTTCTATCCAGCAAAAGTGACCTTCAACTATAAAAGCTGTAAGCTGATATGAGCATGCAATGGTTTAAGGCATGTTATTCAAATAAACCTTTGCTAAGGAATCTGTTAGAAAATGAGTTTTAAACAACCAACATAACTGAACAGACATAAGCATAAGAGCAGGAGGTAATCAACAAATACACATATATCTATAAAAGTAAGACTAAGTGATTGTTTTAAAACTATGACTATATGCTCTGACAATGCAGGGATAGATCAACTAGGAAAATGGAAAGAACTGGAAGGACATGAAGAGTGTATAAAAAGTAAAATAAGCTCACTGATTACATTGCCAGTATTATCTGAGAATAAAAGAATATTATTTCTTTTTTTATTAAAGTATATTTGACATATATTAGTTTCATGTGTATAACATAGTGATCTGACAATTATATACATTACAAAATGCTCACCACAATAAGCGTGGTTACCATCTGTCACCAAAGTTATTACAGTATTATTGACTATATTCCCTATGCTGTACTTTTCATTCCATGACTTCTTTATTTTATAACTGGAAGTCTGTACCTCATACTCCCCTTCACCTATTTCATCCATCCCTCCACATCCCGCCACTTCTGGCAACCACCAGTTTGTTCTCTGTATTTATGAGACTGTTTCTGTTTTTGTTTGTTTAGTTTAAAAGAATACTATTTCAAATTAATGCTGGGAGAGAGGGAGCTGAAATGTCACTAGCACACTTATTTCAAATTTCTCATAGTTGAGAATTAATCAGCAATGACAAAATAAAAAAGGTATTATATAAAGGTATTAGCATAAAGGTAAGCATTGGAACAAAAAATAAACTTTTCCAAATACTCCCTCCTCCCCGCACCCTTCTTCCTTCTAAAAAAAAACACAGAGAGATTTTGAAGAAAATCAAACAGACTATATAGTGAAAGAATATGTACAATTTCATGTATTTGTGTGTATGCACAAATTTACCAACATCATCAGTAAATATTAATGGAGTTAATGAACCTATCAGAAGAAAAGATCAGACTGGTTTACAAAGTAAATATAAGACTATGTTGTGTAAGAGAGACATACTAAAAACAGAGAGTAGGAAAGAGTAAAAATACAAGGATGGACAGAATATAAATAAATGAAAAGAATGCAGCAGCCACAGTATTATTGAACATGGTCACATGTAAACCAGAGCTCATTAAATAAAGGCACAAAGAAGCGTATTTTATGGTACTAAAAGCTACAATGCACAATGAAGTTATTTCAATTACTAATACATGGGCACGTAATAACCCAGCCACTTTAATAAAACAGAGACTACAGGAAGTACAAAGCGAAACACAAACTCGTGACAGATAACTTTAACATATCTCTCTCAATCTAAAACAGACAATGGAGACAAAATACTGACAAGTATATAGAAAACTTACACAATGAAATCAATAAGATAGGTCTAACAATGAAGCTCTGAATGTTAATAATAGATAGCACACCTGTTTTTAAGTGCACATAAACATTCATGAAAATTGGCCACATCTTAAACTCCAAAGTAACCTCCCGATAGTCCAAGGAATTAGCATAGACAGTATTCTCTGATCATGATACATTGAAACTGGAAATTAGTAACTATCAAAAAGAACCAAAAACCAGGGCACCTGGGTGGCTCAGTCAGTTAAGTGTCTGACTCTTCTTGACTTTGGCTCAGGTCATGATCTCAGGGTTGTGAGATCCAGACCTGAGTATGCTCTGCTCTGGATGTGGAGCCTGCTTGAGATTCTCTCTCCCTCTCCCTCTACCCCTCCCTTGCTCACTTACATGCTTGCACTTGCTCTCTCTCTCTCTCTCTCTCTCTCTCTCTCTCCAAAATAAATAAATAAAAAAAAACGAAAACAAAACAAAAAAATCTTTCCACCTGGACACTTAAAAATGTATTACTAAGTAACTTTTGGCTCAAAATGGAAATTCAAGGGGTGCCTGAGTGGCTCAGTTGGTTAAGCAGCTGCTTTTGGCTCGGGTCATGATCCCGGGGTCCTGGGATCGAGCCCCACGTCAAGCTCCCTGCTCAGCGAGGAGCCTTCTTCTCCCTCTCCCTCTGCCTACTTGTGCTCTCTCTGTATCTGTCAAATAAATATATACAATCTTTAAAAAAAATGGAAATTCAATACAAAATTGAAGAACTTTTTCAAAATTACAATAATGAAAGCATAACATAAAACTTAACAGAATCCATGAAATTAATGCATGATGAATCCCATTATGAAAGGATATTTTTAAGCATTAAAAACCCAATTAATAAAGGTGAAAATGAATTAAATACCCAGTTCAAAAAGGTAGAGATAGAAAAGTAAACCAAAAGAAACCAAGAGGAAAGGATTAGTAAAGATAATGAGTTAGAGAATAAATAAAACAGATAAACCAAGAAAGAAATCCAAAAGTTGTTTTTTAAAAAATAATCATAAAATGAGCCACTAGCAAATCTAATGAGGAAATAAAGGGAAAATTCATGATCACACAATATAAATAATGAAAGGGGGAAATAGCTATCAGTAGAGAGGGAATTTTTTTTTTTAAGATTTTATTTATTTGATAGAGAGAGAGACAGGGAGAGAGGGAACACAAGCAGGGGAGTGGGAGAGGGAGAAGCAGGCTTCCCGCCGAGCAGGGAGCCCGATGCAGGACTCGATCCCAGGACCCTGGGATCATGACCTGAGCTGAAGGCAGACACTTAATGACTGAGCCGCCCAGGCGCCCCAGTAGACAGGGAATTTTAAAAAGTCCTAAGAGATGAGATAATGCTCAACCCTATACAAATTAATTTGAAAATCTAGATTAAGTAATTCTATGGAAAAATTGTTAGTGATCAAAAGGCAAATAGACAATTACCAGAGCAGAAATGGGGAAAGAAAACTCATTTGATAAAATTTAATACTCATTCATATGAAAAAAAAACCCTTAATAAAATAAGGTTGTTGGCTATTAATAAAATATATATGCCTCCACCCCAAAGCCAGCATCCTACTTAATATAGAAACACCAGTGACGTTTCCACCAAAGTAAGGAAAACAACAGAATGCTCACTATTTCCAACTACTATATAACATTGTGTTGGAAGTATTCATTAATGCAATTAGTCAAACAACAATTTGAAACACAGTAATTGTAAAGGAAGAAGTAAAGCCATTTTTTATTAGAAGATACATTTTCATATCTGGAAACCCCAAAGAATTCTAGAAAAACCACTTTCAAGCAAGAAGAGAATTTAGTAAAGTAGTATGGTATATAAAATAATAGTTTTTTAAAAATACAAACAAACCAGTTTAGAAGATATAAGAAAAAGAAGGCTCTATTTACAATAATTAAAACATAATAAGAAATATCTAAAATTTATTATGAGGAAAACTTTAAAGCACTCTTAAAAGACACAAAAGTAGATTTGATAGACCTTATTCTTGTAAGAAAGAACTTTGAGCCAGTATTGAATTATTAAACTATGTGAACCTAGTCCTATGGCATAATATCATTAAAAAAAGTGTTCAGAGATATTGTCACAAAGATGCTGTTTTAGAGGAAGAGCATAGCCTTTGATCTGAATTCATAATTTGGTATTCAACAGACTGCACTCAGTCTCCTAAGAACTGTAATTAAAATATGAGAAGATATACAAAAAACAATTTGAATATAAAATTTTTGAACAAAATTTAAATAGAGTGGGTATTTTTATTGAAATTTCTAGAAATTATTTTTGTTAGAAATGAACTGCATGAGGGGCGCCTGGGTGGCTCAGTGGGTTAAGCATCTGCCTTCGGCTCAGGTCATGATCCCAGGGACCTGGGATCGAGTCCCACATCGAGCTCCCTGCTCAGCAGGGAGTCTGCTTCTCCCTCTCCCCGCCCCCACCCCCGCTCATGCTCTCTCTCTCTCTCTCTCAAATAAAAATCTTTAAAAAAAAATCTTAAAAAAATGAACTGCACGATTATTTCATGCTTTAATATTGCAGAATCACTAAAGCACTACTATTATCACATCATTAATCCTATGAACAATGGGTGCTGACTCGGTGCCAGGAACTGTGTGAGGTGCTGGGGGTACCCAGTGGTGATCAATCTCTCTAGTTGTGTGGTAATCTTTATATTTCAATTTTCAGTGATTCTAAGCACTAAACATCAGCCATTTACTGTATTCAATATAGGGTAAAAGGGCAGACCAAGAAACCAGGCCCAGAGCAGACAGGAACTGGGAATGCCCAAAATTTCTTCCTAGCAAGAACTACATTAGTCTCTACTGGATACCATGCATGGAATGAATGGGTTTCATCCATTTATTGTCTCCGCAGCAATGCACAAAGAAAATGGGGGTGCTCTCATGGCAGCAATTAATGCTGGGCAGCAAAACACCACAAAAGTCACTGATTTCCAAAGGTTGATAGGATAAGCTGCATGACTTTGTAATTGACCGCTTGGATTTGTCTGCTGTATTGTCTCTGCTGAATGTGAGACAACCTTACCCAATGAAAAATGACAAGTATCAAATTAATCATAGGCCATCCATCCAACTCTGCTCACTCCTGATAATGGTTTAGAGTTACTGATCATCTCCTACTTAAATCTTCTTTTCTTTAAGTAGTCTATGTTAGCATTGAATCATATTCCTGACCCTCCTTCTTCTAAATGTACCCATTGTGCATGTCTTTCAGAGGTAAGACTTCACAAATGGAAGAACAGCCAGTGCCGCCATATTCCTGTAGGGTAAGCAGAGCGGGCCTGATGTGAGGGCTTGGAGGCTAAGATGCCTCATGGTTAGTCTCCATCACACACTGGGCTTGACATTCCTGTTGTGTATCTGTACCATGTGCAGAATCTCAGCTGACTTCAAAGAAAGTGATTTTAAGGAAAGTTAGTCACCAAAAAGAGAAAGGTAGGCATTAATCTTTAATAAGCTCCATTTACTAATTTATAGAGGCGACAGGAATTGGGGTGAGGTGAGAAAGTAAGCACGAGGGAACTATTTGTAGTGAATGCTAATGATGTTCTGACCATGCCTTGAACTGAGCTATTGGGAGGGGAAGGGGAGAATGTATAGCTCGAAAACGTAATAGTACATATAGCTTTATATTTTAAAAGTGATTATAAGATTTTAAAAACTAGCTCTGCCCACTCAAAAATGGAAGAGCCATTTGCTAGGAGGAGCTTGCACGTCATATGTAGTTAAGACATTTTTAGAACCCAGAGTCAGCAGAGACAGATTAATATAAACAGTACTGCAAATAGTGCTCTCATTTTTGTGGTCATCTTAATGCCAATATACAAAAGGTTCCGAAGGACAGGCAAGAAACTTTAGAAAAGAACTTGGGGAAACTTAAAGAAGAAAGAGAACACCTATGCTCTGGGTAAAAACAACACAAGCATCTAAGTAAGAAGGCTTTGTGTCAGTTAAATATGGACAGCATTATTTATTCTTAGGAATTTTTCTGTCATTCAAGAACATTTTCTTTATTCAAAATTTTATTAATTCAACAACAGACGTATTTTGGAAACCCTAGTAAATCAGATCCTATCCCAGGTGCAGGGGAAATAACAATAAAAGAGAGGCATGGTTACAGTTAACAGGGAAGAGACACTGAACAAGGAATTACAATCACATGTGATGGATGTCATGCAAGGTGACCACACAGCGCTTTTGGAACATGCAGCAAGGGGACTTTAGACTATTTTGTTTCTTTTTTTTTTTAAGGTTTTAGTTATTTATTTGTCAGAGAGAGAGAGATACAAAGAGCACAGCAAGGGGAGCAGCAGGCAGAGGGAGAAGCAGGCTCCCCGCTGAGCAGGGAGCCTGATGTGGGACTCGATCCTAGGACCCTGGAATCATGACCTGAGCCGAAGGCAGCCGAGTAACCCATTGAGCCACCCAGGTATCCCTTGACTATTTTGTTTCTTGAGAGAACTAGAAGGTAGCAAACTCTTTAAAAATCAAGTCAATCTTCAGAAGGTTTCATTGTTAACACGTACATATGTATATATGTATATATATATTTACACACATTATGTCCTTTAATCCTTAATGCAACCCAGCCAAGTAGGTATATATTTCCCCATTTATCAATGAAGAAACTTTGAAACTCAAGGTAATTAAAGTAACATGTCCTACTCACACACATTTAACTTCAAAAACAAGCCTATTTGAAGAATTTTTTGTTGTTGATGTTAAAGATATGAGAAGAATGGTCATTTTTGACAAGAGCACATTAATGGTTAATTAGTTCCTTATAAAGGTGGAGTTTTACTCCTAAATTCACCTAGACTTTTGTTTTATAATTTAGCCATGTCCACTTTGAATGTGATGCCTTTCCTACCAAAGGCAATTATCTTGTCAGGATTCATAGTAGCCTATCGTTCCTAGTAGTGCGAGCCCCACAGGTAGGAAGTGGCACAGCCCACCTGTCTGGTGGGGTGGCGAGCATATGCTCCTATTCTTTTTTTAAATTTTTTATTGTTATGTTAATCACCATACATTACATCATTAGTTTTTGATGTAGTGTTCCATGATTCATTGTGCATAACACCCAGTGCTCCACGCAGAACGTGCCCTCTTTAATACCCATCACCAGGCTAACCTATCCCCCCACCCCCCTCCCCTCTAGAACCCTGTTTGTTTTCCAGAGTCCATCGTCTCTCATGGTTCGTCTCCCCCTCCGACTTACTCCCCTTCATTCGTCCCCTCCTGCTATCTTCTTCTTTTTCTTTTTTCTTAACATATATTGCATTATTTGTTTCAGAGGTACAGATCTGTGATTCAACAGTCTTGCACAATTCACAGCGCTCACCATAGCACATACCCTCCCCAGTGTCTATCACCCAGCCACCCCATCCCTCCCACACCCCCCACCACTCCAGCAACCCTCAGTGTGTTTCCTGAGATTAAGAATTCCTCATATCAGTGAGGTCATATGATACATGTCTTTCTCATATGCTCCTCTTCTAACTACAGCCCAGCTGCAAATCAGAAGACCTCAGAACAAGCATGGACTTCACGTGGTTAGTGGGAAAAGATGAGATGGGGAAGGAGGCCCACCAAGCCTTCCTTGCTTCCTAGACTTCTGCCCTGGTCCTCCAAGTGTAACCTCTGGACCAGCAGTGTGAGCAATCAGTGGGGGAACTTGTTACACGTGCAAATCTCAAGCCTGATCCCAGTACTGACTCAACTCTGGGTGTGGGCACAGGAATGTATTTTAACAAGACTTTTGAGTAATTCTGACACAAGCATGAATCTGAGAACCACTGAGCCACTCTACACTCTTTGAACCATTTTTAAGTGCTCATCTAGCTTTGTACCTATAAGTTAAAGAGATATGAAGGCAGAGATCATTTAAAAGACTGGCTTATATTTTATTTCACACAGAACATTTGAAGGATCGGGTTATTTCCCTTTCTCTCTTACCATGAGGGATACTGAGTTAGGAAGAGTAGTGACTTGGACCCAAGGGAATTAACTAAGAGGTTAGGAGAGATTCTGGGATGATTACTTGTATAATTTAATAACGGAATGACAGAGCTCTGACGACTCTATTAAGGCCACTTAAATTCTGATCTGAGGTCCAAACATACCCTCTATCTCCCTGCTTCTCTCTTTCCTCCACGGTCAGTGTTGGGATTTCCAGAGAAACAATGGCAAGAATCATATACACCAGAGGCTGCAAACCCGGCTGTACATTAGAATCACCTAGAACGATTCATGAACCTACCTATGACCAGCCCAACTCACAGCAATTAAATCAGAATCTTGAGCTGGGGGAGGGGAGTGACGTCCAGGTGATTCCAATTAGCAGCCAGCAATGGGAACTATTGACTGTAGCAATTCCATGGTGATGCAAGTAGGTAAACTATTTAGAGCACCCGCCTCAGTACTGGGCATATGCCACCGGTATTTAATAAATGTTCCCTCCTATATCCCTTTCTCTTCTCTACAAAAAAAAATTGTGGAAAGTAAAGGTACCAATTAACACCGTTTTCTAAGCAGTTAGAGTCCATGTGCCTCTCTACTTCCTGACTTCTCAGGGTACTTTGCCTTTGCTAAGAGTCTCTAAAACTCATTATATTTCATATTTTATTGTCTAAATGTTTCCTCCTTGTCTTTTTCTTCCCTCAAACCAGCTGTAAATTCCTTGAATGCAGGGAGTCTCCTGTAATGTTTCAAAATCCCTTTCCTTTCAGGACCTGATGTTTGTGATCATCCTGTTTTCTTATCCCTGCTTCTCAACATCTACAACAGGCAGCCACAAAGCTGCTGATCCAGAAGCCAGTCTGTTTCTACCGAACCTGCTTTAGCCTTGAACCATGATCTGTTCCCCAGATTTCTGCCTTATTCTTGTGCCTAATTCCGTAATACATTCCCAAATTCATGTATTTAAACGCTGGCTCCCAGATTTAGGTCCTAGGATTTCCCAGAGTTATCTGTGCCATCTGTCATTATTTGCTTTCCTTTTCATTCATGCAGGTTCTTCTCGTTCATGAAGATACATAGTTATCTTCCTGGCTGAACTGCTGGGGTCTTCCTTGGTAATGCAATTTCCGCAAATCAGAAGTTCAATTAAACTAGAAAAATCTAAGTTTAAAAAAAAGAAAAAGAAAAATCTAAGTTTAATTAAATGCAGTCACTTCCTTGGTGGCAAGTAGTGGGATAAGCATCGAGGAAACAGACATGAGGAGACATAATCTGTGTCCTATAGATGCTTCCCCCACCCATGGGTCTTGTCCAGGGATCAGCAAACTTTTTCCTAAAGGGCCCGATAGTAAATACTTTAGGCTTGAGGGCCATACAGTCCCTATTCTAACTATTCAACTCTGCAGTTTTAGGACAAAAGCAGCCACAGAGAACACATGAGTTAATGGGTGTGGTTGTGCTCCAATAAAATTTTATTTACAAAAACAGACAGCAAGCTAGACTTGGTCTGTAGGCTGTAGTTTGCAGACTCCTGGTCTTGAACATTTCCGGTTGGCTCATCAGGCCACCAGCTGAATTTCCACAGCATAACGAAGGCAGTAATGTTAATTGAGAGCTCATCAGAGTCTCTAAGCCTAGGACTATAACATTAAATTCTCTCCATCCTTATATTTATTAAACATTCAATTAAACATAGCATTTACTTTGTCTTCCCCTTCAAAGCCCCATCCAACCACCACCATGGTCCAGCAGAGAAAAAGATGTGCTTTGGCTTCTTCCATAGGAAATGGTTAGGGAAATGATCAGAGACTTCCTGTAAATATACTGTCTCTCACATAAATAGGACTCCATTCTAGAAGTGCTATAAATCAAGACGAAGAGAGAATGAAAGCACTATTAATTCAAGGAACATTTACTGGGCCCCCGCTATGTGACAGGTCCTGGAATGAAGGTGTTGGGGATGGAGTGGCATGTGAAACACACATGATCTCCATCATTTATGATGCATGGAATCTTGCCAGGAGACACACAATACATATGTAAACATAAAACCATGTACCTAGCCACTAATTACACATGAAAGTAAGTGACTTAAAGGAAAAATCACAGGATTTTGCTGTGAGAATGGATAATGAAGTAAAAATAACGGGGCCTGGAGGTCAGGCAAGGCGGTGGCCTGTGCAGTGAGACCTGAAGGATGGGCAGAAATTACACAAAGAGTAGGTGATGGAAGAGATCCCTAGCTGAATGAGCACCTTATAGGAGTTTGTGGAGGTCCCGAGGCAGGCAGAAGCTTGGTCCCATCTGGGGCTGGGGACCCCATTGCTGGAGCACAGAAAATGCAGAAGCGCTGGTAGGGACTGAAGCTGGAGACGCAGAAGGACCAAACCCTAAACTTAACAGAACTTGTTAAGAATTTTGTCCTGTATCCTAAATGCAGTGAGAAGACACTGGGATAACTTATGCAGGGAGTGGCATGATTAGACTTCGATTTTTAAAAGAGCATTCTGACTGCTGTGTAAAAAAATGGCTTGGAGGGGAAATTTGATCAAACCCACTCTCCACCTTCCTCCTTCCAGCACCTTCTCCGCAGAAAGTGCCTTTACGCATCTTAAGTACAGAATAAGGGGCAGGGTAAAGGGAGAAAGTCATCTCTCCCTTCCCCAGGGTATAAATTGGACACATTTATTACCATAAATTTGCTTCCCTGTGCAAACACACAATTATAATGCTGTATACAAATCAAATAAGAAAATCAGAATCCCATTTATGAATCATAAAGTCACCATATAAAACAATTACTTTAAACAATGATTCAAACATTATGGTCTGCACAAAAAGCAGGGAACCAGAGGTGCAAACTCTCTCAAAACAGGATTCTGCTAATGAAAGGCATCAAAGAAGTAGGTAGTGAAAACAGATGTAGTGGGATGAGTCAGGTCCAGAAGACGACACGCACATACACACACAGATGTGCACATACACACAAGCACGCACACACAATCTGCTGGGTAGAAAGCTTCTGACCCGGTCTGTCAGTTGGTCTGCATTTAGCATCACTGTCCTTTCAGATCAGGGTCAGTGAGGGAGGAAGTGAAGTGACCACTTGGCCATCTGCTGCTGAGCCCTATTCAGGGAAAAGACAGAATGGGTTGTTTGGAATGCTCCGTAAGTATCACCTGACATTTTTAGATGATCCCCAAATGAGTTGTTGTACATCCATCTCTATGCGTGTGTGTACTTATTATGTATAAACACACAAAGACACAGATTCGGTGTCGGGTACTTTCACACTGGGAACAAAACCGTCTACCCACGAGTAGAGTTGTAACGTTAGCTGTTAGCTGTGTGGTATGTTAATGCCTCACTGGGCTCGTGAATGCCACATATTCTCCGCTATTTGTTTACTAGCTTGTCGGAGTTATTTATCATATGCAGTGTCACAAAGCACATGGTCACATCTCATATGTCTGCTTCAAGGGCAGGACCAATGTGACCTTTGACTTTTTGTTTTACGAAAGATAAAATCATTCCTTAGGAACATTGTCTGTGTGCACAGCTACACAATCTGCTACTGAAGGAGTCCCAATCTTCTGCCATATTGCTTGTTAAATGTTTATAGCTAATTTTACAGTATGAGGCTAGATGTCTGAATATTTTCAAATCTATGCTCTACTGGAATGGGTCTTAAACTGCTTCTCTTTCCCTTTGTTTTATGATAGGAGACTTAGAAAATAATGAAGTGGTTTAGAAAAGTCTTTTTCTTGGCTGATGAAAAAGCTGTTTAATACAGAATGCTCCCAGACATCCTCTGAGTTGGAGGGCATGTTACATATTTGTCACTCATTTCTCTTCCTGAAGCAAATATTAACCAGTAAAAATCTAATGCCATTTGAGTCCATCCTCATTTGCTTTGGAAACCTATGATTACCCAAACTCAGAAAGCATCAGCATGGTGACTACTTGTTTCTGGGAAGTTTGGAAGCCTTACAGGAAGTGGGAGAATTCAAAATGTGGGCTGAAAGTTTCAAATTACAGCCAAGAAAATGATTTCAACCATTGTCAACAGTCAATAGTGTTTCAATCTCTAGAAATCTTAGGGGAAAAAATAAAAAGAGAAATAAAAACGCATGGCTTTCTTTTGAGGATCTTACCACAGCCAGTGCTTCAGAATATTACATTTTTAGACAGGGAGGAGAAAATCTAATGCCTGTAGAAAGGAGAAGTAATTTTATTATCTGGCAAGGTAGTGGCTTCATCATTAAAAAATTCACCCAACTAGAATACAACATCCTTTGACCTAGTAGATAAAAGGTCAGAAAGCAATTTTGAATAATAAATGAGACCTGTTGACCTCCTGACCCAAATGTGGCAGGGTCAGTGTTTTCCCCTTCACCAGATGCTGATGGCAGACACACACACACACAGACAGCTCAGCTAATGAGCTGCCTCAACCCAGGTTGTAGGTTCTGTAATCTTGTGGGGTCATGTAGCACAAGAGAGAAAAGATTTTTAAAGCTGTTATCCGATGAAAAGAGGTATTTACAAAAATATTTCTTTTCTTTTACGAAGGTTCCGTTCCTGGCTCCTTAAATGCTTCCATTTAGCTGTTGAATTTAGTAGAAACCTCAGTGTTGGCCAACGTCTCTCTTCTAAGGCTGATTTCCTTTATTATTTTAGCACTGGCAAAAAAAAGTCCTTTTGCTATATTTATTTCATTTATACTATGATGTTTACAATGTGATATTTATAAGAATTTTCTGAATACGGAAATGAGCCTACTTATCTCTAAAGATGTGACTTTTGCCCTTCATTTGACTGCAAATCATCTTCGTATTTAGATAAGGGATTTAGATGTACATGGTATTAAGCTATATGGGTATTTCTGATATAGTAATTGGTTAAAACGTTTAACCTTATTTGAATGACACAGTGATCTACTTAGAATTTTAAAAATTTTCAGTAAAAATAAAGACAGAAATAATGGCTTTAAACTAAACTATCTCTCCTTATAATTTCAATCTTTAAAATTTTTATTATTGCTTTTGGGGAAAATTAGCTGTTATAAAGTCAGCTTGGTAAATATTTACATTATTTTAATAAATATCCTTTAACATGTCTCATTTTTACATCTTTGATTAAGAATAATACATTTAATTTGTGTTTATTTGGTATTCTTTCAAATAAAAAAAAAGGCCAGGAGTCTGGCCAAATTCCAGTTTAGCTAATTACATTTATCTTGTTAGGTCTCCTTTCAGCTTTCGCCTGAAAATGATATTCTTCTTCATTCTTCATGTTAAACTCTTGCCAATTTGCGAATTGCAGAAGGGTCACTTAGAAAAATAACATTATCTCCCTTGCAATAATATAACACAGGTGAGAAGGGGATGTTTTGAACCAACTTTTTGTTGTTTACCACAAACTGGAAAACAACAACAACAGTAATTAACAGTGGAGAATTGGGAGAAAACCTCACCACACTTTCATCAGTTTCCCGTATCAGCCAAGATTAGAAAGGGTGGCAGCCAAAGCCAGCTGTTTAACTGGTTTCAAGCTTATTTCAACCTAATTCAACTAAATAAATATATATTGAACTTTTGGTGTGCAGGGTTTTGGTAAGCACCATTTTGTTATTTGAAAACATTGTTGGGCATATTGAACTTTTCTGCAAAGCCACAAATTTTCAAAGTAAACGCACTTGAGTTAGATCTATGTTGAGGTCACATTCTAATTAGTAATATGGAATTCTCCTGCTATATAGACATACACTAGCTAAACTGTGAGACAGGAGAAGAAAGGAAGTGAGTTTATAGGAGCAAGAGAATAAAATGACACCTGATAGGTATTGTGAAGCATTTCTTAGTTCCTTTTAAGCATTTTACATTTTCATTTCATAAGGTTTTACTACGATCTCAGTTGTGTCCTGGGGAATGTTTATCAATCTGCTCTTAAAAAAACAAAAACAAAAAACAAAAATCCTAGTTTGAACCATTTGCTGATTTTCTTGGTGTGAATTCTTCCACCATGACCAACTTCAAGCTACCGACTGATGTCCCTGAACACGGAACTGGGCAAAGAGGCGAACGATTAGCTCCCATGAGTTAGTGCTAGCTGGCTCCATCGTACCCCTGGACACATAGCAGATATTAGTATCTTCATTTTGGAGTTGAGAAAACTGATATGGAAAGATTAGGGAATTGACTTGAGCTGAAGAGGTAAGGACAGCAGGGTTGATACTAGATGACTTTTAGTACTGGGTTCTGAGTTTTTCTCTCATTTCTATACGGTGAAGCTGGAAGGAGCATCAGAGATGGAACAAGCAGGTCTTACAAGAACAAAGCCTACTGCCTGAGACACCATTTGTCTCAAACTTCTTTGACTAGATTTGCTTCCTTTCCCTAAATAAATATTGCTTTGCCCTTCTCTAAGCAGGTGCTCCTAAGGATGTATATGCTGAGGATGCATTGGTCTCTCTCTGCATTTAGGTACTTTGACATCCCTGGCCATCCAGTGGCACAGGATGGCCAGTAACAGGTGCATCCTTAAACAAAGTCTGTTCTTTTCTGGAGTCCCTTCTCATAATGTTCATCTGAGGTTATACACCAAATGAACCATTTTGAGGTGGGGCTGTGGTAGGGGAAGTGAATGGTCCAGTCCATTTACTCAAAAACAAAGCAAAATAAAACTAGTTTAACAAGACATTAATTAAATTTGTTTTCATCTGGCAGAACTGCAGGACAAATCTGGTCCAAATGGCTTCATTTAGTAGATTTTGAACTGCTACAGCTTTGTTCAGATTTTCAAGACCGGTGAAACAGAATCCATATTAAATGTCTAGAGCAGGGGTGAGGAACCCGTGGCCTCTGACTTCATGTCATCTAGGCAATGAGGCAGATTAAAGGCAATATCCTGATTTATTCTTATAAATAGTAAAAGGCAAAATGTAGTTGAGGTTCTTGAGCTATAATCTATTAAAATGTCACAAGTTGGGGCTATCATTCTATAACACTTTCATCTTCTCTCTTTTTGGGTATGTATTAGTTTTTCCCTTTTGGCTCATTTGTTTCTTTCCCACCTTTTTTTTTTTAAAAAGATTTTATTTGTTTATTTGAGAGGGAGTGCACAGGAGCAGGGGGAGGGGCAGAGGGAGAAGCAGACTCCTTGCTGGGCAAGGTAGTCTGATGCAGGACTAGATCCCAGGACCTGGAGATCATGACCTAAGCTGAAGGCAGACACTTAACCAACTGAGCCACCCCAGGCGCCCCTGCTTCTTTCCCACTTTTATCCCTTCTCTCCATATGCTGTAAAAAATATATTTATTTGTGGTATTCTTTGCAGTATTCTAATCTCCATTAATATAACAACAAACCATCCACTATGTCATTATTTTTCTCAACTTCTGTTCCTCCCCTATCCACAATGCAAACTAAATTAAAATGAGGTTTGGTTTATTTGTTTCATTTTTATTTTTCTTCAATTAATTAATTAATTTTTTAATTTTTACTAGAGATGGGGGTGGGTGGCAGAGAGACAGGGAGAGAGAGAATCCAAGGCATGGCTCCACGCCCGGCATGGAGCACCACGTGGGCTTCAATCCCAAGACCCTGAGGTCATGACCTGAGCCACCCAGCCACCCCTGGTTTATTTGTTTTAAATTGAGAGCACTTATTTGATTATTTTGCTGGATCTATGGCTTGCTATGGAAAAAAAATATATTTCCCTGCCCAGCATGATAGTATGACTTTGCTAAGAAGACAGAGGGTCTTATATCCATCTCCTAAAAAGTCTTATAGTAGTCCATCAGGACGGGGGGCTATTATATTCATTTTACAAAATAAGGATAGACAAAAGAAATTAGGTAATTTTTTTAAACAAATAGCAAAATAAACTGAGACCTGAATCTGTGTTTCTACATTATTATTCTAGATGTTTTCTAGTATGCTCCAGTGTTTCAAAATCAAAATATACACTAAATTTTTAAACATCCTTTCTTTGAAGATAAATGTTTGGGTGAGAATATATTCCAGCATTTCTCTGTGGAGTAAACAAATAATAATGGTCTCCTTTACTTGGCAATGTAACTTTAACACGGCATAATGAAAAGGTAAGTATATAAATGGGACTCATACAATATCCATCCCTTGGAGGAAACATGTTACCAGCAGTCAAATAATGAGATTGAGTAAATTAACATTAGTATGAAGATATGGGTTATGATGATGAAAACCATTTAAGAGTTTCAGCAGAAGTAAAAACTATAAGGTATTGTGTTAAAACTAAGGATTCAGGTTCCCTTCATTTTAGTTTTCATCATGTTGCAGAGAAGTCACTTTTTTTCTAATCTGTTCCCTCACAGAATCCACATAAGTATTTCTAGAAGCACTGCCTCTCGTAGGGTCTGGAAATCAGCAGGGTGACATCCAGCGGTGTTCCTGTACATGGATGGATGGAACTGACTTATCAACTGTCACCTATATCACCCAATCATCCATGTGAAGAAGGCTGACTTGGCACGGAGCTGGCAATTATCTGGTGAACCCAGTCCAGTGAACTGCCCAGACTGATAAAAGTTCAAAGAATAAATATAATTGCACTGGGAAATCATCGAGAATCCTTTCTGATGATTCAAAATGCAGTATCTTGACTAGATGCAATTTACAAAAGCAGCCCAACCTAAGCCACTGAAAAGAAGACAAAAAAATACAGATGGCTATCACAGGTATTTTATAACCTGGTTCAAAATGTAGCATAAATCGGGTCTTGACAAAAATATAAATTACATTATAAAACATGCCGACGACATGTAGAAGTTACTCGCTCACTCATGTCATACAATACATGTTACACATACAGCACAATACATCCACATACATCGTGCGCACACACACAATAACCTGAATGAAGAAGAGCACCAATGGGAAGGGGTTTCACTCTGAATAGGCAAAAAAAGAAAAGAGGAATAAAAGGTTTATTGACAGTAGGAATCTGTCGTCAGCAATCAAACAATGGATACAGCCAAGGTTACCTTGGCTGGAATAAGAAACTGCACTTTAAAAGGTAATTTACTTTATTAGCTCCTAGTGTATCAGGCTATGCAGAGAGCTTAGATGCCAAGAGGCAGCACCACAGCCGGCCGAGCAAAGTGAGCAGTGACAGTGTCATTACACTTAGTGTTCTGAGGCTAGGACTTCTTTCCTGTTTTCTAAGTGGAGAGAGCCATTTGTGTTCAGCATTTATTCAATTTTCTTGAACTGTCAGATAATCTTGGAGGAACAAGTTGACTGATGCCTTTAGTACAGTAATAAGAGTACCTAAAGTAAGGAGCACCATGTGTAACACTTTTCTGTGAACTTCGGGGTCCCTTAGACTTGAAGTTGGCTATGAGTTTCATCTTAACATGCCATGTCCAAAGCAATTATAGTAACTGCTTGCAAGAATACGTTCAGAAGATCTCTAATGCTCTATATGGATCCAACAAGAAACAATGCCTTGATCGATGAACAATGTCTGCCATCAGCTAGGAATGAAAAAGAGGAAGTTCTCATGGCGCCTTTTGTGATCTTGTGTGTTGAGATCTGGGCTGAGGTCAAGAGATACCCAGCCCGATGAACTTGGGAAAATGACCATCAACCATCCTGAGGCTCTATTTCTTTACCTTTAAATAAGGGGGACTGCTACGACATAATTTCCAAGGTCCCCATTAGCCCTGAGACAATTTACTAGCACCCAATATGTATACAGTGAAATTACAATTCAAAAAATGTTTTACATGTATTAATTTCTTGTATCGTTACTATTAATTTATAGATAAAGAAACTAAAGCTCAAGGAGGCTGACCAAAGTGACACAGACAGTGGTGCCAGGATTCAAATGTTAGTTTCCATCCAACTAACACTGCCTCACACATATACAAATGTACATTTCTACAGATGTGCCAACATTTCCTACTTTAAATTGTCAAGTGCCAATCCCCTGACTCCTCCCTCCGGGGATTCCCATCCCTTGCCCATGGTAGAGATTACTACCTATCATGGCAGCCTTTTTCACTGAGTCCTGAAATAGTATGAGACTCCTCCACACATCACTGCTGGGGCCACTACTAGTTAATGGGTCTCTCACTTAGGAGGGACCAGTCTCCCAGACTTCCTCTACAATGAAAACGGTTTCCAGCCAGAGCCGACCCCTGAGGCCCAGAAGAGAGTGAAAACAACAGATCCTTCTCTCCAGATCTTCCAGATCATGCCATCTGCTTTGTGGGTCATGAAAGCAAATGAAATGAGCCCTAATGTTGACCATGAAAAGCATTAGAGAAAGCAGTTCATTATGTTGCTGAAATGGACTTGAAAAATATCAACCACCCTGGTATATAAACCTGAGGAAAGATAATGCTTCTTGTGTTTTCACTGCCATGTCTGGATTATATCGAAAAGTGGGTAGAAATGGCTTCTCTTGATGTGGAAATAATAGCGATGGTGTAACCATGGAGAAGTGGGAGAGAGCTCAGGACCAGAGCCCAGTCCACTGTCTTTCCACTGACACAGCTCCACTTCTACTCTAAATGTGTTTTGGAATCAATTGCTCATTTTGTAATTGGAATTTATAGCCTCCATTATTAATTTTAATGTCTTATCCAATCTTAATAGCAAACAATTATCCTGTAATAGTATACCCTTAATTGCCACATTTTAAACATTATCCATGACATATTTGATTCCAGAGTACCTCTTCCTATCACCCACCAGTTTTTGGGGGGATTGCTCCAGTAGACCCACCTGTTCTACACAAACTAAATTACACGTGCAGCCTAAGGTAGTCCTGACATTTTTTTTAAAAAGTAGAAAAAATTATCTGTAAATTCTATGTATCAAATTTCATGAGACAACTGAAACTTCATTAAATACTATTCTGTAGATACTACCCTCTATCTTTGGTCTTTAGGGAAATGGCTTAGCAGTGGAATGAAGGAGGAACAAGGATTATTTGATTAGCTCTCAAAATGGTGATTTAGCAACTTAACTTCCATTAAAGTATGTTTAATGCAATGTTGAATTGATTTCCTAATTTATAAATTCAAAAAACTTAAAAATCTACCCACTAGGTTGCTGTGTATGAGAGGACCCTATAATGTATTCCTAAACCTTCATTTCTTGATTTTATGTGCAACTTCTTTCCAATTGAGCCAATGAATGAGGCTGGCTTATTCTGATTCACAGCAGTAAATGGCACCTGCCTTTTGGTTTCATTTGTTTGATTGGAGTTTTTATGGTGACACAAGAAAATGGCTTCAGAATAAAAGTCTCTTAATGAATTTTTTTTTCTTTTTGACTTTTCAAACAATGGGACATTGTACTTCTTAACTTATTCTACCTGTATACTTAAAATATGTATTTTAAAAATTAAATCCATTTTTTGAGAGAATCTCAGGCATGCAGATAAGCAGTTATCTCTTCAGTTTATTAATGTATGAAACAACGCAAGCATTTAGTCAACAGAAAAAAATCAAAAAGGAATAGCAACCTTAAATGGGTTATTCAGTTATAATTTGCTAGGATGTTTTTCTGCTTGAGTGTTAGCATTTTTTTTTTTTTTTTAAGGATTGGAAGACATGGACTCTTGCTGCTGCCATAGTATTTCCATTTTCTTCTAGCCATGGCTAGAAAGAAGAAATACTCTTCATTCTCAGTATGAACGACCTTTAATGATGATAATTTTTAAATACAATGAAAGTTTAAGAAAAAGCATGCAGATTTTCCTTTCTTTTTAAAATATGTTTTTAAAGATTAAGTGAAGATCAGCCTTCCCAATAGACTCTTATTTTTCCCTTACAGTATCTCTAGGAGAAGCTCATTTGCAGACAGCTGCAATATGAGCTTCCTTTCCTTGCCCTGTCATTGACCTCCAACCTGATCTGAAAGAACCACCTTCTTTCAAAGTGAGAAGTTATTCATTCACTATAATAGCTCTATTCTGGGCCTCCTTAGCAGAAACTGGCAATTGTGCCCAAATACGAAGGTTTTGTGATCCTGACTACTGTTCTTACACAAGAGGACAAAACCACTAGGAAATTTCCGTTCTGACAGCCACAGTAGGTGGCCATAAAGTTGGTGTTTAAAACTATGGCTGATGTGCAGCGATCACAAAAAGAGAAAGAAAAATCATTAGGAGTTTGCACTTGCTCTGGTTATATACTGGGGTTTGCCAATTATGTTCTCTTAACTTGACAGCTTATTCATTGAGCAAATGCTGCTACATTAGAAGTTAGCTGACAGTCTGCCGTATGCAACTTTAAAATAAAACCACTTCATGAAGAGAAGTGAGAAATATAAATGATAAGCCTATTGGATAATCATTACAAATAAATAAAAAGCCTTTGATACAAGCAATTAGTCACAAGCATTACAAGTTGAAATGCAGTCCAGTGTTAAAGAGACAGTTTAGAAGCACATGGCACATTTATCACAGCTCCACAGACAAGTTATTGAGCTGTCTGTGAAAAAACAGAGCCAAACAGGAAAGCTTTCAGCAGCGAGCAGCGGTTGAGGTCCTTGATTGATAGAGCTAGATGATGCAAAGCTGTCCAATGGCTTTCTGCAAAATAAAGTGAAGGAACTCAAGGTCTTTCATGGTGCTCTCTGACCACAGATGAACAGCTACTTTATTACGGCCCAGATTGAGGTTGCGCCTTGCTCCCTATTCTGCCACTTTCAGATAGCATACGGTTGACTTGACCAACCAGCCACTGTGTTTAACATAAGGGGCTGCCATCTTTACATTGTTTTTTAGAGGTTTACTATAAAGGACAGAAGATTGCACTGGTTAAAAGCTTGTCTTCTTTACTTGCCCTTACCAGCAACTGTGTTAACTGCCATGAAATGTGTTATGGCAGGTTTCCCAGGCTGATCTACTTCTTCCTACACATGTTGTAACTCCAAAGAGTCCAAGCAAGGACGCTTAGTACCATGACCCTAATATGCAAGGTAGTTTGCCCCTCTGAGAATCAAGATGCTGTATTTATTCTTATTTTAATTCTGTGCTTTAAAATAATAAACGAGTTTTAGATAGGGCAAAGACACCCTTCTGAGTGTTGCTTAAGAAAAGGCCATCAACTTTTCAGCTGCTTTTAGTAGGTTTCAAAAACTGAAATTTGTTTTGCCATGGAGTTTAACAGGAAATAGTAAAATGCATTGATCATTTTTAGCTTGATTCTTATTAACCAAATATTAATCTCAAAATAACTACTTTCCATTCTCCTAAAGTTATTCTTATTTATGTGTCCTCCAAAGATGGAGAGAGAGAGAGAATAAATGAGAAAGAAGAGAAAGACTTGCTTTGGAGTAATTTTTAAAGGTTATAGTCTTCCACACTATCTTTTTATACATTATTTCCAAACAGAGCTCACACTCTGAAGATATTCTTAACATAATCCTTTGCCTAAGATTAGAAGATTAGAAATCTTCAAGTTCTACTCCTTTATTGACATTTTAAGGCCAAACATTTTATTGACATTTAGGCTATTTTATTTTGAGTATCATAAATTTCATTGTTCAGAACACTTGGGTTTCTATCTTTCGTAAATGAGTAAACTGATATAATACATTAAACAAAAAGGGCTTCATCTGAAATTAGTTCTCAGGATACATTTATTTCTAAAACTTAAGTGTGTAACCAAAACCTAGTATTAGACCTCCTCTCCCCCTCCCCCCAAAAAGATTAGGAATTGTATTCTAGTTTTAAATTTCCTGAGAAAGGAAACAAAGACACTGAAAGCTATTAATCTGTCCAGAACCTAAATTCATATCCCAAATGTAAAAATACAAAGCACAGTAGTTATAAAAACATAGGGGCGCCTGGGTGGCACCGTCAGTTTAGCGTCCAACTCTTGGTTTCTGCTCAAGTGATCTCAGGGTGCTGGGATTGAGCCCTGAGTCTGGCTCCTCCTCAGCGCGGAGTCTGCTTAAGACGCCCTCTCCCGGGGTGCCTGGGTGGCTCAGATGGTTAAGCGTCTGCCTTCGGCTCAGGTCATGATCCCAGGATCCTGGGATCGAGTCCCACATCAGGCTCCCTGCTCTGCGGGAAGCCTGCTTCTCCCTCTCCCACTCCCCCTGCTTGTGTTCCTGCTCTCTGTCAAATAAATAAATTAAAAAAAAAAAAAGACGCCCTCTCCCTCAGCCCCTATCCCCTGTGCATGCGCGCTCTCCAAAATAAATAAATCTTAAAAAAAAAACATAGTCAAAGTATAACAGCGTTACTTTGTTTGAGGCGGTTCAGAAATGAGAATATACGTCTACATAAAACAAGCACATGTTTTGCTGCCTTCTGGCTCTATTTCATCTCGCAGCTGAAAGGGGGAAAATGGTTTGCTTCTCTCTAGGAACTCACATATTTCTCAGTACCTCAATTTCTTGTTAATCGAAGCAACTCTCACCTACTAGATTCTTAGACTATCTAAGACCTTACCCCACAAAAGTAAGAACTCTGCATTTTAACACGTTCCCTGGGTGATTCATATAACTAATCAAGTTTGAAAAGCCCTGCTTTAATGCCGTCCTGCTCGGTTCTGCCTGCATTTTAGGTCCACCTGAGGACCTCTTCAAAAATTGAGATGCCAGCGCCCTAGGATAGAGCAATTTAATCGGAATTTCTGACAGTTGGGTCTAACAACTGGTAATTTTTTAAAGCTCCCAGGTGATTCACATGTGCAGCTGGAGCTAGCCACCACCATTCCTATCAGAGCTCTGTAACCTACCTGCTGTGTTGTCTTTCTACGGCAGCCCCTAGGAAGTTCAAGAGGTCCTAGGAATCTTGTAGATAAATTATAATATGTATATATTTTCTAATTACAGCTTTATTGAGGTATAATTGACAAGTACAATAAAAAAATATTTAGTGTATGCTGTGGTGGTTTGCATTGAGTGTATGAATTGAAAAAGGACTGCTCAATCTAGTTAATTAACACATCTATTACCTCACAGAGTTTTCCTCCTTCCTTCCTCCCTCCCTCCCTTCCTTCCTTCTTTTTCTTTCTTTTTTCTTTTCTTTTCTTTCTTTCTTCCTTCCTTCCTTCCTTCCTTCCTTCCTTCCTTCCTTCCTTCCTTCCTTTCTTTCTTCCTTTCTTTCTCTTTCTTTCTTTCTCCTTTCTTTCTTTTCTTTCTTTCTCCTTTCTTTTTTTCTTTTTGTGAGAACATTTCAGTTCTACTCTCAGCAAATTTCAAGTTTTTTTAAGACTTCACATATAAGTGATGCCATGCAGTACTTGTCTTTCTCTCTCTGGCTTATTTCATTTAGCACAATGCCCTCAAATGCCACCTATATTGTTCACAAATGGGAGTAAATTATAATATTAATTATCCTTTTCTATTAAAAGCAACAAACGATAACTGAAAAAGTAATGTATATGTAGCTCATGCTAGTCACTGCACTAAACCTTTTCTTATATATATTTTTCATTTAACTCTCAGAGGAATATTTTTCCCATTTTACATATAAGCAAACTGAGACTAGGAGGGGTTGCATAATTGATCAAGGTCAGATAGCTCATTAATAGCAAAACATCCAGGAATCAAAAGCACTTGTATGACTACGAGCTTATGCTCTTAAATCTCTGTGTATTCAATTCTTACAACTTCTTTCCACCTGTAAAATAATGTTCTCTTAATTGCCACCTCTCTTCCTGAGACACACACACACACACACCCTTACTTTTTTTAGTTCTTAGCTTTGGTTTAGACTCAGAATAATACCTGGGCCTCAAACTTCAGCATAAATTAGACTCAACTGGGGGGTTTGTTAAAACATAGGTCACTGAAATTCAGTAGGTCTTGGGAGGGTCCCAAGAATTTTTATTTCTAAGGAGAGCCCAGGGGATGCTGATGCTGCTGGTCTATGCTTTAACAATCACAGGGTTGGATTAATTGTAATGGATGTTATTATATTACTTGTCTTTATTATGAGCTTCTTC
The DNA here is from genome assembly GCF_037043125.1 of Eumetopias jubatus. Lineage (NCBI taxonomy): Eukaryota > Metazoa > Chordata > Mammalia > Carnivora > Otariidae > Eumetopias > Eumetopias jubatus. Next base: position 94,538,023 of record NW_028274813.1, read on the forward strand.
AAATCATTTATGTAAATAGGGTACATATAAAAACAAACAGGAAAGAAGAGAAAGAAGGATGATGATATATAAACTATGCTAATTAGAATTGATAATAAAATAAAGCTTCAAGTAAGAAGTGATTTCCTATGCCCTGTTGCAGACTCTTCCCAAGAGAAAAATGGGCTTCGGCATTCTTTTCTAGACAACGCTAAAATTACACCTGGTGTGGGATGGCAGGCAATGCCAGCACTCTAAAAGTCAAAGAATCTGACATTATGACATTATTTAGAAAATAAATGAGCAATTATGAACAATTTTAAGGTCTCCTATGCTTTGTGTTCCCTAAGTTATTTAAATCATATCAAGATACATCTAATTATTCCATGAAATGTTTTGCTTGAAGTTATAAATTATAGTGTCTGAAACAATAAAAGTGAAGGAATATTGTTGAGTTTATCTCAGTGATTTATGCTCTTAGTGTAAAATTGACAATTTAAGATATTTGCTTGGTTTTTCTTTATCACTTTTGAAAAGAAATTTCCCACAAAACAGAACAGTAGCTAGGAAGATGCCCCTAATTATTTGTGTTGGATATTGGTCAGATGAGTTTCAGAAAACAGTATTTACATGAATCAGTCTCAGTGAAGACAAATCTTTGCAACTTTATGATTAAAGGCTAACAAGACTAATTTGTTAAGTTGGAAATCAGCATAGAAAATATGAAACTATTTGAATAGCCTCTTTCTCTTCGCGGCCTGAGTAAAGCTTAAAAGAAACAAATATGCATCTTTTACTTATAACTTTAGTGGCACGTGTACTCTGAGCTGTAAGATAAAGAAAAGCAAGATCTGTGTGTTGTTGTAACAAAGGCATTTTGAAAATATTCATTAACACCCACATCTGAGGTGAAGCTGTTTGATCTAGTAATAGGAATGTTAGCCAGAACACAATTCTTAAGATTTTTTTTTTTTAATGTGAAATACTGTTCCTGTAGAAAGTTGGTTGGATGACATAAAGAGCATGGGCTTGCCTATCACACTGATTACTTGATGTAATAATAAGCAAGCCTAAGTGAACTGTGTGTCTTCCATCTTTCCAATCACTTAGGGATGGGCCTCAGAGCTTGCCATCCATCATCCCTGGCCTGAAACATACGGTGCATCAGCAATCTTGGGCTGACCTAAATGATAGTAAAAGCCGCTATGCTGTTCACAATAAGAAATTGTTGTCCACTGAATTACAGGTTTGTGATTAGATTGCTAACATGGCCAACTTGATGTATAAGTGAAGTGTCCAGGGAAGATTTTCTTTAGGATCTTCTGAAGATTAATTTATACCCTTGAAATGTAGACCAATCACAGAGTCAAAAAATATGTCAAGGTATTTTTCTTGTAACCAAGAAAGCCCAGCTGTTACAACAGTCATTAATTTATTTCTGTCACCTTTATCTGCAACAGAATTTAATAAACAAGGTGTCTAATGGCTACCACCTTGGCATGGCTAGACTTGCCCAATATGACAATTAATTTCGTTAAAGTTAAATTCACAAGGGAGTAATTATATACTATTAGAGATATGAGATCTCGCTTATAATTTAAATTTACACATTTAAGAATGTTTAAATCTGTCCAAATGCCTATCTAACATTTCTAGTTGTGTGCTATGCTCTCATACCTCAAACTATGTCTAAAGATACCATGTAAATTACTTGGTATACATGCTATGTATTATTTCCTCTGCTACCTTTCCTAAGATCAAATAGGTGGAATTTAAAATTGAACATTAAAAAAATTATTGCCAGGTCAACCACATAGCCCTAAAAGGAGACTGGTGCAGGAAACAGGAGGCCTGCCTTTGCCTCTGGGTTCTGTGTCTGAATTTGCTGTATATGGCCTTAAATAAGCCACTTGGCTGCCCTCACCATCAGCATCCACATTCAATATTATAAGAATGATTTTTGCTGGTCTAGCCAAAATCTTATTCCGGAGGTTGGCATTCATTCCTTCAACATTTACTGCACACCCCTATTGTTCAGTCACATTGCTAAATGCATGAAATGAGGAAGGCATAGGTCCTGGTGACGGCCTAGTGAAAAGAGACAGACTAGAAAATAGGCAAGTGCAACGGAAAGCTTAGTGTGCAGAAAAACCAGCAAAGGCACTTATGAAAAATGAAAATTCTGAGGGCCCGCAAGCCCAGATTCTGAGTCAACAGATCTAGCTGGGCTCAGATATCCAACTTTTTAACATGCACTCCAGATGATTCTAACACAGATAATCAGTGGTCTACAAGATAATTTCCTAAGTGCAAAGAATAAGTGTAGGTGCTTTGGAGCATATAGGAAAAAACCCCAACTGATTCAATCTTAAAAGCCCAGAAAAGGTTTGGGAAAAGGTGGTAGAGAAAGGGAAGTGTCACAGGCCTCATGTGGGCACAATGGAGGTAGGAGAGGGGAAGCGCTCCCAGAAATGTAACTGCACAAGAAGGAGAGCTCTGGGGGACCCAAGATAGCTGAGTTAGAAAACAAGAGGCCAAGACAAGAGATCCATCTGCAGAAGTTGGAAGAAGCCTATCGTGAAGGATATTTGTTTCTCTTTTTAATAATTTACTTTTTGAACACGTGCATTGAATGAGATGTGTAAAAAGGATATACAATAAAAAGTTCTTCTTCCATCCTTTCTCCAGTTACCCATTTCTCTTTCTGGAAGGAAACCACCATTAACAGCTTCATAGATATCAAATGCATAAATGATAATGTATTAACATATATTCCTAACACCCTGTCCCAAGAAATAAACGAATAAGCTATATTATGCATAGTTCCTATATTATGCATAGTACCTTGCATTTCTGGCATGATATTATTTTAGAGACTGAATCACATCTTATTCTCTGTAAACACTGCATATGGTATATGGTATATACATACACCATGATTTATTTTACCATTCATCTGCTGATAGACAATTAGCTTTTTTCCAATCTTTGGCTCTTACAAGCAATACTGTAAAGAATAAACTTGTACCGTAGTCATTTCAAACATGTATTTATTTAAAATCCAAGAAATAGAATTTTGGAGTCAAGGTAAGTATTAGCACTTCACATGTTGGTAGATTTTGCCAAACTGTTTTCCACGAGGCCGTATTAACTGCAATCCCATTGGCAAGGTATGAGAGGACTGTTTCCTTACTCTCCATAAAGAGGTTTGACCTTTATCCTGAGAAATCCGGGGAGTAAATCAAGGGTCTTAAGAGAAGGAATGACCTGCTTAGGCTTATATCTTAGAAAGATATCCCTCACTGCAATGTGGAGAATGGATGCACTGGAGTAGGCAAGACAGGAAGAAAGAAGGGCGATTAGAAACTCAGCAGTTAGCTAAGAAGAGATAACCTGCTACGGATTGCGTGGAAAGACAAGGATCTTTACTGAGCATACGTGCTGAGCACGTAAACTGCATTATCACATTTATTACTTGCAACAACACTGGTGGATAATTATTATTATTTCTGGCTTCCGAGGGAAAAACAAATAAAGCTGAGGCTCATAAGTTAATTAGTGGTCTATGTTTATGCAGGTAGTACATGGCAAAACTGGGACTGAAATCCATTGAAGTTTTGGTTCAGAGCAAGTGCTTTGAACCACTGTAATACCCTGTTTGTGATGGACAAAAGTTGATTCATTTGTAATTTACCAAAGAGGCATAATTGACAGAAGTTGGCAACTGATTGTATGCCAAACATAAAGAAAAGGAACAGATCAGCATCGTCTGCCAAGACTGGAAACCGAGAAGATTTACAACTGGGAAGAAGAAAGGGATGTAGGGAGTAAAACTGATTTTTAGTTTGAGGTGCCAGTGGGAGGTGAAGTCTCAGATATCTCTTAAGACTCTGTCTGAGAACCAGGAGAGAGTCTGGTCTGGAGAGATAGTTGGGGGCATACGACCACTGTGCTAGGAAGTCACCAGCATGGATGAGCTCATCCAGGGAGTAATATTTAAGGAACAGGTTGACGATGAGGAGAACATGAAAGAAACTAAGAATAAGGGGCGCCTGGGTGGCTCAGTCATTAAGCGTCTGCCTTCGGCTCAGGTCATGATCCCAGGGTGCTGGGATCGAGCCCCGCATTGGGCTCCCTGCTCCGCGGGAAGCCTGCTTCTCCCTCCCACTCCCCCTGCTTGTGTTCCCTCCTTCTCTGTGTCTCTCACTGTCAAATAAATAAATAAAATCTTTTAAAAAAAAGAAAAAGAAACCAAGAATAAACCAAGAGATAAGAAGAAAGGAAGGAAAACCAGAAGAAAATGTTATCCCCATGCCAAATAAAAACAAACTAAAAAACACTGAATTACTTTACAAAGAAATTATTAATACTTTTTTTCATTTTTAAGGTCTCTCATGTATTATGAAAATAATGTTCATAAAATGTTCCCTGAACATAAGGAAAAAATAGGTTACTAACGCATCTTCACCAGTACTGTCTTGTGGAGGTGACAGTCTAGGGGAAAATCGCTTTCCCTAAGCTAGCTGAGAGTCCTGTTACATTTCTTTAAAGCTCTAATAACCATGCAGAAAAGTGTCAAACTGAGGATTTAAAGGCAAGGCTGTAGTCCCGGGAGAATGTCTGGGAGTGATTCCTATGTACCTGACATAACTCAGAAGCAGGAGAGTCGCACTCAATGGCTAGGAGAATTCTCCTGCACCACCTCATATAAATCTAGAGAGGGCTACCCGAAGGTTTATGTGAGCTGTGTGTCCAACACGTGTTAGAAAATCAGTCTCATTATATTTTCCCTGTAAATCCTTCCAGTAGTTTCGAGGTTTAAGGAGGACCTTCACATTTGGAATCGAGAAATGAGTATAGATTTTCTGAGACTGCCTGGATTGTGTAATATGCAGTTCATACGATATATTTGGGGGGAAGAATATGTAGGTGCTGTCAGTCAATTGATGGATTCAGTCTCAAGAAGTTCCAACCTGCCCGCTCTCCCCAATTCCCTCCTAAGGAGAAAAAAAAAAGACCTCTTTTCAAAGGGACTACATTCTCTGAAAGTGGCTGAACAATCTGTAGCATATCTAGTGTGTGGCATGACCTGGACAGATGACAATGATTTTCTTGTTTAACAGTTTATACCATCTGTCTCGTAAATTACAAATAATATCTCCTATGTTAGCAAATCACATTCTACTTCTGAAAACACCAAGGTTGAGAATTAATGATTAGACTGAAATATAGAATATAAACACTTTTTTATGTGTTTAAACTGATTGTTATAGGAACAGAAACCCTGAAAATTATATAAATAAAATTGTACTATTATTAAAACATTCTGAAAGAAACATTTAAATATCTAATATATACTATTAATATTTAAGTGAAAAGAATAGCTAAAGTTTCAATAAATAATTTTAAGTTATCAAGCCAGATTTATTTTATAAATAGATAAAAAGCTGAAATAATTCTTTCTAAGCTTTATTAGGAATATCTTAACTTCAATAGTCCTCAATATTTAAGTGAAAATAATAGCTAAATTTTTAATAAATAATTTTAAGTTATTAGGCCAAATTTCCTATTTTTAAATAGATAAAAAACTGAAATAATTGTTTATAAGCCTTATTAGGAATATCTTAACTTCAGTATTCCTCAATTCTATCAAGTTTTATCTTCAATGTCAATTGTTCATTATCCTGAACATAACAAACTTAGTTGCCTTAAAGAGAAAAAGGAAAACTATTGTTTAGACTGTTCCAAATCAAGCCTTGGTTTTAGACACTTTTTTCTCCTGTTTATTTTGTTTAAGTAAACTCTACCTATATTTCTAAATATCAGTCAATAAATGTGTGATTTTTAAAAACAGGGGGCTTATTTACATCAGATATAAAAGAATTCTTTTCCATTTAATATATGAATCACATATATGTGAATCACACATATGTGTATGCATTTGGAAGCAGCCACCTTATTTATTTACTTATTTTTTCGGTGCCGACACCCTGATACCAACAGCGGCAGCTTTAAAGGGCGTTTCCTCTTAAGCACGTAAACCTTTGTTTTTGCAGATTCTTAAGATGTTCCGAAGAGTGAAACCAATTTCTATAGAGTAGAACATTGGGATTTTTCTAACCAACCTCATACTCAAAACGGTGACTCCGACTTCTCGATTGCCACTATTTGAACAACAATAACAGGGAGCTCATTACACCGTGAGGCCAACTGGTTCATCATTCAACAGATCTAAGTTTGAACATTTTTCCTTAAGTAGTATACACAAACCTCCCTATATATCTAGCAATGCTCCTTGCTCTGGCTTCTAGAACAATCCCAACAGTCTTCCCCCTTTTCACTAGGGTGCTCACTAATCATGTCCCTCATGCTAATATTTTATCTTTTGAGGCAAAACATTCCTATTTCGTCTAGTCACTATTTCACTTCATAGCTTAGAAAGTCCTCATCAACTCCTGCTCTAAAAGCACTAACAATCATTTGTAGCAGGACTATAGACCATCTCACTCAAATATCCCACAACTCCATATGTAGTGTTATTTCCCGGGAATTAGGCACTTAGCTTCTGTCGAGGCAACCTATATTACAAGCATATATAACTTAAAGATACTGTTGGCACATACAAATTCACATTGTCTTTTTGTCTAGCACAGAGAATAGAGGACGTTTTTAATTATGATATATTTAAACTGTAAAATAATATTCAATTTACCAATTTGTCTTAGGGTAATTAGGAGAATTAGAAGAACTCAAGAGTATTTAAGCACTTATAAGTGGGGAGTTCACTGAAACATACACACAAGTCCAAGGTTTGCTTTCCTCTTTATAGGACTTATGGTCTGCTCCTTTCTGCACACGTGATCATTCTTCTTTTTCTCTCTCTTTCTGCAGATGAGCTTTCTATGCTTTGAATTACTATAGCCATCCCATCCCTGTCTTTATGTGGTCATTCTGATTTATATCACATAGAAACTGTACTGGGCTTCTACATTCCCAGCTTCCAATTTTGGGGACAGAAAAATCTCATTTTGCCCCAGGTCTCTACTCACTACTGGTCCAGTTAGAGATGAGCAGGGTCACAGGGTTACATGACCAGGAGCTCATGCATCTGCACTGTAGGTATAGGCTTCTCTGAAAGGTCATGGGCAGCCTATAAAGAAAAGGAAGCATCAACAGGCATCCTGAGAGCTGTCCACTATAATACTATTGAAGCATGTGTCTATTGGCTAAAACTCAGTATTAAATACAGAGCCAAGATTGATATCATCCTAGTCATACTCTTGAATCACCCATTCAAGTCATGAGAATTCTGTATGTCAGGAATTCCATCTGTGCATTGGCTTATGAGGCATTTATTTGCATTCACGAGACCAAATGTAGAATCTGAGTACAGGGAATGAGCCACCTGGACATCTTAAAGAAATATAGTTTCCCCAGCTTTAATTAAGCCCTTCCTCACAAAGTACTTAAGTTTGCTCTCAGAAGAGTAATGATCTCATTTATCATGTGCCCCCTGCCCCAGGATGTCATTACGTGAGTGAGTGAATATAATTTGTGTTATTTCAGATGTCTTTACTTTTTTGTTTTGGTTTACTTGTTTATCTTTACAGTAATGATGAATTACCAAAAAATGAACCAATAAAAAATTATTAATAATAATGAAAAACATTTAAAGTAGATGGACTTTGTGATCTTCATTGAAAGGTGTGTAAAAGTGATGCACACTTAACAATGGTAGAAGTGAGTTGGTCTTCCACCAAGGACAGTATGTTTTTGTAGGTACACACTCTCTTTTTTTCTCTTTCTTCTTATGATCTCTTTCTCTTACACTGAAGAATTCCATTTTTAAAAAAGCTTATATTAATATTAGAAAAAGACAGGAGACAATTTTCAGGATCTAGGGCTGGGCAGTTTTTCCAAGACTTGACTCCAAAAGCACAACCCGTCAAAGAAAAAAAATGATAAAATGGACTTCATCAAAATAAAAAAAAATTCTGTGGGAGAGAATAGGTGCACTGCTGCCAGAGAGAATGGGTGCACTGCTGCCAGAAACTCTTGACCTTTCTCTGGAAACAGCCCTCAGCAGAGGATCCAACCTGACCAGAGATACCCAGAAAGTTGCATATCCTGCTGGGGTGGCCTGAGGCCAATGACTGATACTAGGGTAAGGAAAAGCCTGGGTCTTTTATCCTGATCTATGCTGTGCTGCATGTATTGCTCTTCTGGAAATGCTCCTGACCCTCATCAGCATCCAATAGCAAGTAGGGTTCTCCTCGTTGGAGAACCACATCTTTATTATTTCACCATAAATACAAATTTTCCATAGTGATTGGAGTTTTTAAAAATTATTATTATTAATTGAAAACTCAACTAAAGGAAAGCAGTATTAGGTTGCTATATGGAATACCAGTGCCTGTAGACTTGGAGTGGGGAAGAGATAAAGGAGGCAAATTTTTGATCAAGAGACTCTCCCATTGGTGATGGCTTTCAAATACTGCCAACCAACTCCGCGAGCAAATGTTGTGTCAGAAAACTGTTTATTTTTTCTTTCTGGGACATTCAAACATTAACTGAGTTAACTCTGTTCTTTTGCTAAGTACCTCATTTTGTCCAAATGACACCCCCAGATGTGTATGTGAATGTGTGTGTATGTCCTTTATTCCAAGATACCATCAATTCCAAATGGGTTATCAATTTTATAACTGTTGTTAGGCTGAAGGAAGTTCTACATTAACTGTCCACATTTTGTATCTCACAATGGCATAGTATTCATAAAATACAATTCCCTTTCTTTTCCAATATCCTAATAATGTTGGAGTTCTAATACTGTGTGTGTTGAGGCTAGGATTCTTCTGATTCACTCTTGGCTATTGTCTTTCTGTACAGTGTCATTTGATGAACTGCTTTTTGTGATTCTTGCTTGTAATTTTAACTCCTTTATCAATTTTAACATCAGCTGTTTAATTTGCATTTTCTATGTGTTCATGTCATAGTTTTATATTTTTTAAAATATCTTTAATTGATATATCCCAGGTGTTACGCAGATCCTCTTGAAAGCCATCTGGAAGCTTCTTAGTCCTTTATAATCCATGAGTCGGTTATAAGGATAGCTCCAGATTGAAAATTTGATGATATCTTATAAAAGATTTACTTATTTCTACTGTCTTCAGTCGTATCTCTTAGTGTGACAGGCAGTCTTCTGAATACAAGGCCATATTGTTTCAGTTTTGCATCAAAGTATAATTCTTCCCAAGAGATTTTAAGTGACAACTAAATATCCAAACAATTTAAAATTTAGCCACAAGCGGTGCTGCTAATACAAATAATTCAACCAACGTGAAAACTAAACTCCACATGGCTATGTTCATGCACAGACAATGACCCTCACTCTGTAGGTGACAGGCGACCGTCTTTAACTTAGATTCATGTGTTCATTCAACAAATACTTATTTACAGCCTAATATTGACAAGCATTGACCTAGGTACTAGGGAAATAGAGTAAGTAACATAGATAAAATCTATACTTTCATTGAGCTTATGCTCTTCAATTAATAAGAGGTACCAGATTTCAGAAATGATACAATGTGGAGAAAATGTGTAAAACATATCTCTCAGAATAGAGAAAAAAAAATGATGTTGCTTTAGTGTTTTTCAGATTTCCTAATTCAACTATTTCTTTTTTCTTTTCCTAATTCAGCTATTTCTAGTGCATTTAAGCTTATTAAAACTTTTCCAAAAGAGACTGCTTTAATAGTCAGATATTTTTCTTGGAAAGATGCTTCATTCATTATATAATCTCTAATGCAAACTATTGCAATTTTATATAACAAATAAGATAAAATCCAGACCTTTTTCGCCTCCTCTTTTTTTAAAAAATTTCTATAAAACAAATTAACAGAAAATTTCCATAGGATAAATTCCATTTATTTTTTCTGTACTCAGATATGGAAAAGTATATATAGAGAGGGAGAAGGAGAACATAGGTATTCATGATGGAAGTGTTGGGTAGGATTAGAACAATTCACACATTAAGCCCTCACTTCAATGCAAGGAAGATTTCCATTTGACACTGTCCTAGAATGCATTTAAACAGGCTGCTAAAAATTAAGAATAAAAAATTGAACATAATACATATATATTTAAATTCATGTGTACATATGTGTTTATATAATTTATATATATGTTACGCTTTGATACATATTTCAAAAAAAGCAATATAAGGAAATTAGTTGTAGATTTTTTGTGTGTGTGAGCAGTAACCTGTATGTTCCAAACTCAAAAGGAAAATCACTACTAACTGTGTTTGAAAACTGCCAAGTGAACATGTACCTCCATGTGTAAATGTGAACTTAATCTTCGACGTTCACAGGAAGTGATTCATGGCCAGTTTCTACAATATGCCAAGGAGAAGCTTTATTTCTGAGTACTGACACTTTATACGTATAAGGCTATAATCAAGAGTATTTGTTACATGCTCTGTCATTGAAATAAAACTGTGCTTGTTCTGCAAAAAAGTTTTAATTATTAACACAAACATCTTAGTTTTGAAATATAGTAACCCTGTATATCCCCTAACAGAGCTTTATTACCAGCCGTAAAAAAATCAACCTAGAGTTTAAAAGCCTTAAATGTTGATATTTGAAAGGTATAGCCTGAGCTTGTGTGTTGCTTGGTTTATGCAAACAGGTCATCTATCTTAGAAGGGAAACTGAACTCAGTTTCCTCATCTGTTAAAGGGAGATAGATATGGTTCTAGCTCACAAAGTTGTTACCAGAATTAAATTGGACAATGTGTGCAAAGCACAAAGACTTTTTAGGCCACTACTAAAATTGGGGAATGGTAAAAATTTGAATTTGAATATTGATGCTCATAATTGGATTAGCGTTAACCCCTTGCATTTCAACAGCTGCTGTCAAAACCCACGAGACACAGATATTTAATTGCTAACATTAAGCCCATGCGATCATTTAGTCCATTCAACTATCTCAGAGAGTAGAACTGACAGTCAACCACGTCAGCAGGGTGGAAAGAAGATATCTCTGGAGCCCAGAGAGACAACTAGTCTCCCTGCTTTAGCCCCTTCGATCTTTGATCCATCCACCGTACTGAGAAATATCTAAATTATAAACCTGAAAACTTCCTACAGTATGGCATGCAAAACCATCCACAAGCTGGCCCCACCCCAACATGAAGCCTGCTTCACTCACCCATGAGATTGCATTCTAATCACACCCCTCAGAGAGCTCTTACGACATTGTGTAATTGTTAATTTGTCAGACTGCACCAAGGGCCGTACCTCTCAGTACAGTAGTTTGGCTGGGGTCAAGTCAATCAGTGCATGCCTCTGACAGCTCCCAAGATAATCACACTTGAAAGGAATCCCCATTGTTAGCATCTTTCACAGATTCCTTGAGCTACCAGTAAGACAAACATTTTACAATGAAATTTTAAGGATATTCAGAAAAAAGAAGTAAGGTATAGTGCCACCAGTTCCTCTGAAACTCTGGTGGGTTCAGAGCAGCCATTCCCATTGCCCTAAGCAAAGGACACACTTGACAGACTCCCTGTCTCATTCCTTTTTGTATATGTAACAATTTGTGCAATGCCTATTACTTATTGGGCAAAATTTAGATGCCCATTAAATGATGATTCCTCCCCCAACCTTACAAATTCACACACACAATATTTTTCAGGCTAAAGCTACCTCTTCATAGTATTGAGCAAGTCAAAAACTCAGTTCCTGTAAGAACCTGGTTAAAACTGAATACAGCGGGTTTGGTGGGTACTGAGATGACTAATGAGCACACACTCACTCGGAAAAGGTTGTCTCTCCCAACCCTCTGCTACTCATCTCCAGCCTCACATCATCACACTAAAATGACAACTCGGTGTGGCCTTTCTTGCTGTTTTTCATGAGAAGCCAGAAATCCAGAATATTTGGGGAAATCTCCTGGTTTATAAATGTTGGCAATTAAGTTCTTTTTCTTCTTCCCCCATCAAGTACTGTGCAAATTAAACAGAATATACATACAGGGGAGCAGTCTGAACTTGTGCTCCAGATCTCTAAGACTTGGCAGTCTCCAGAAATTACAACTGTGCATCTGAGCGTGAAAGATCCACTGTTCTTTCCAAAGGCTAGGATGCTACTTGTAAGCACCCAGGCTGTTCATGGCTGGGTTCCAATATGCTGTCTTTTCTTATGTAAGGACTTTGGTCGGTACCTGACTCACAAAATTATGGCTCTCATTTTAATCAGCAAGGAAGAATTTCTTCACTGTAAAATCTTATTAAGGGAATTTGATTGCAAATTGAATGTAGTCCAGCACCTCTCCAAAGCTCATTTAAGATATTTGATATTTGAGAGAAAAAGCCTAAAATGGGTATGTTAACTATCCACTGACCTATCCTATTCCAAATTCTACCCCTGCACTCTCAGACCATCAGAATATAATGTCTTAGACTACATTATCTCAGTCAATCAATGATATGGCTTCTGAGCTATGACTCAATATGTTCTTTGATTTTTAGATGACTGATATAACAAATTACCATATTTAAGAGCATTTTTTCATAACTTTTGGAAAACTGGTTGGAGGTATATTCTACCATGTGATGTAATACTGCTTTATATTGGAATTCATATGAGAAATTCCAGGAAAAAATAGTTCCAGGAAAGGATGCTTATCTTCACAGTTGCATCTGTATATGATTTCTTAATGGGAAATAATTTCTTTAGTTGCCAGGACAAACTTCAAAGACTACATTAAGTGAAAATAAGAATCCTAGGTTTGTTTCTGAATTTTTGAAGCCCTTCTGACCCCTTTATTTTGCCACTAATGTTAACATTGGCTTTAGGTTTTAGAATAACCCAGTTGTAATAGTTTGCTTTATTCAAGTGATTTTTCTGGGTGGCCAACATTTTTTGAAAAATTTATCTACTAAATTTTACATAATATTATTGCTTTTCTTTTTAATTTATAAATACAATTTTCTAAAAATAAAAATATTCTGCATCTATCATAGATTTTAGTGGGCATCTGCTTCCAAAATATCTGAAATTTGGGTCTGAATTTTTGACTCTAGAAGTATATTATCTGTGGTTTTTAAATGCATATTATAATTCTAGAATTCCTAGAATTGTCACATTTGCTCATCACATATTTTTGAGGATCTGTTGGATGCCTTGCACTGACCTAAGCACTGAAAATATAATGGTGAGCAAGTTATTACATATTCCTTTCCCATTATGGAGCTCACAGTTTCATGGGGAGTAGACAAGAAACCAGGCAATGACAATTCCAGGGCAGTCAATGTGGTGACAGAAGCACAGGACAGGCCGCCTAACCTATTTTGGGGAAAGAGAAAGGGCATCACAGAGAATGTAATGTTCCATTTGAAACATGAAGGTCTCAGGCAAAGGTGGGAGAAAGGTTTTCAGGCAGGGGCTGTAGACTCCACAAGGCTGTCTTTTTCATTGTTGTTTCCTCAAAGCCTCCTCACTGCTTGGCTCATCAGAGGCAAATGAGTGACGGAATAGCATGTGTGAAGGATGAGAGCCAAGTGGGGAGAGGTCCTTTAGAGGAACAGAAAGGGTTTGGTGTGGCTAAATTGTAGAGTTCAAGGTGGGTGGAAGTATACAAGGTGGGACTCTTGAGGTATACAGAAGCCAGGTAAAAGTGATCCTTGTGAATCATTTAAATACATTCACCTTACCCTAAAGAAAAGGGAAGCCATGTGCGCTTAAAGAATTTTTTTAAAATGCCACAGTAAAATTTTAAAAATAATTAATCTTTTTCCTTTTCTTCATAAGAACATAACCTTTGGTTAACTCTAGCTGGATTCCCTTGGCAACTTGATAAAGGCAGAGTGTTAACTACATCTCAAGGTGACATTACTGATAGTAAAGATGGACCCTCATTGGTAAATTGTATCTGGACCACAAGGAACTATACATGAACCAGAGAAATGTTCATCACCATATCTTGAGGCTTCCTTGTGAGTGGACCTGGCAAGCCATGCCTACAGAATTGTTGCTGGAGTTCTAGGGCTGTCCTGCAGGGTGACTACTGCAGCTGAGCTGCTGGACGGCTGTAAGGACCCCCGGATGAGGAAGGCCCACTGTTGCCCTACACACAACTATGGTTCCTGGTCTTTGTCCCTCTCGGTAGACATGACGAGGTGTGGTGTGTGGTCCTGTCGTGAGTCTGAATGTCTGGCTGAGCCTAAAAAAGAAGGGAGGTACTGCACCATGGGAGGGTGGTAGAAGAGTCAATCTGAACAGATCTGTGTTCACAGGATCACTTTAGCTATTGGGAGCAATTGCCTCTAGGACAGGTTACTCTAAGAATACATTGACCAAAATCAGTAATAGTCTTGCTGGGATAAGGTGGAAGCCCACAAGAAGGGGGAAAAGAGAAAAGTACCCTCCTTCCAAGTTTCATCTAGACCTTGAGGTTCTAAAGCCCTTCAACTGGGACTTACAGGAATGCAAACTGGTTTCCATGTCTTTATGTATGTGGTGCCTCTGCCACTTACTGGAAAAATCATCAAACATGACTGGCAAATAAGAACAACTGGAGGGGAAAGGAAAATACTAAATGGAACCATTTAAAAAAATCAGCAAATACTATAAAGAGTTAGGTTTGAATACTGTCTCACTCCTTAATTATCTGTATGACCTAAAGTAAGTCACTGGGTCTCTCTGAACTTCAGGTTTCTGAGCACAGAAACAAAGGGTTTAGATTCAGTGACATACAAAGGATCTTGACTTGAAGGTCCTGGGAGTCTTATTATCTGAGTACCACTCATATGCCAAGTACTATACCAATCTCTAACCCCTCTCCTTCCCCCAGTAAAGACGTTCAAGGGGCGCCTGGGTGGCTCAGCTGGTTAAGTGACTGCCTTTGGCTCAGGTCATGATCCTGGAGTCCCGGCATCGAGTCCTGCATCGGGCTCCCTGCTCAGCAGGGAGTTTGCTTCTCCCTCTGACCCTCTCCCCTCTCATGCTCTCTCTCTCTATCTCATTCTCTCTCTCAAATAAATAAATAAAATCTTTTTTTTTTAAAAAAAAAAGACGTTCAAAATCCAAGTAAATACCAAATGCCTGTAACAGAAAGATCAAGGAGTAGGGGCCAACAGCTGGAGTCAGTCCTTAGTCCAAGATGGAACTGAAGGCTCTGTTATTTTTCTACACCTAAATTTCACCCTGTATAGCATGATGATCACATCTGTAACTGAAGAAGTTTATTATGTGCTTTAGATTGGTCAAGTGGTGGGGGCTATGGTAGGCTCTGACAGGCCAATCTTAGCTGAGATCGCCCAAGCTAGCTGCCCAATGTCCAGAGTACTTCCAGCAACATTTGTTCGTCGTAAACCCTCAGTGACTGCTGAGGACTGACAGAACGAATAGGGATAGTTAGTACTACTGCGCTCTTCAACCATCTTGAAGAAAGACATAAAAACCCAGTAAAATTTAAGCCTGACATCTAAAACAAAGTGATACGAAGTGAAAATAATTAATTTTAAAAAGCGTGTCTCCAAGAGATCTAAGCACTCCCATATCTTAAGGGGACATTAAAATGTACTGACATATGGTTATGTGACATTAAAAATGCAAAGGAAACCTTCATTTTTACAAAAAGTTTCAAATGAGGAATTTTAGTGAAAAGCATTGCGTGTACTTCTAGGAAATCTCATCATGATCTCAGGGTAATAGCCATTTGTAAAAGAGCCCCGAACTGAGTCCCTGCCAGGGAGCATTATTGGAAAATGGCCGGCGCCAACGACTTCCCGGAATTCCTCTCTGTGCAAGTCAGCAGCTTGCTTGGCACCCGCTGGGCACCACACCGAAGCTCGGGGACGCATAAGGGTGCCCTCTGAGGTGACAGGTTTTGTGATTTATAACTTGAGTCTTGAAACAAGGCATCTAGACAGCAGCGCAGGCTATTCAAATCACAAGATCAGCCTTCTTTTTTTTTACTAAAACATACAACTGAAAGTGGCCATTAAAAAAAAAATGGAACAGGGGTCACTAGGCAGGTATCTGCTGCAATGCCACGATGCAACATATCAGGTGTAGGGCGTAAAGAGGACACCGCACAGCCTCTCCTCATGACACCGACCAGTGGCTTCCAACCTGCATTCTGTGGAATCTCAGCATTTCTCAGAGGGAATTACATCATCATCTGATTCAAACAGTCTTTTTAAAATAGGTACTCTAGCTATTGGTAAAGAACCGTGAATTTAAAAAGCAAATTTTTATACTAATTATTAATAAACTTGGAAATTATAAACCCATTGATTTATGCTGCCAAATAACTGTTTCTGTGAAGATCCAAGATTAATCTCTGTACTTATGCTTAAGTTTACAAAGGTATCATTGATTAAAGAGGTTGCATGTATGTTTTAATGCTAGTGGTAGGTAGTTTTACTCTTACTTCAAGTGCTATTCTGCTTACCAGGGTGAATCAACATTTTTTCACTCTAGTGTAGCCAAAGCAATATACCAAATGAATTGGATGGTGAGACCAATATTTTATATGACTGTCAACCATCTGTCTTAATTTCAAATCTCAAAATTCATTGAAATATCCTTGAACAAAGTGTTTAACTTTGTAATATGTAAATTACTATAAATTAAACTAGAAAGATAGTTTGTCTATTTGATTGATTGCTTCATTTTTACAAAAGCTCCAGATGCTTAGGAAAGTTTTAAAACACAAATTTGGACCTTTTCTCTAAGAACAACAACAACAAAAAAACAGTCATTGGTAAAAATCTTTACATATGTTCATGCTTTACACAGAAGACAGAAGTTATTGGTGAAGCTTGGCTTTATTTTTCTAATATTTTGCAAATTTTCAATTATAGACAATTCCATACAAAGATGAAAAGAACCTAATTTACTTTATAGTGTAGAAACTATTTTGTAGGCAACTTTCTGATATTTAAACAACTATGTATATGGGGAGAGCACAAATTTCTTTCTCTAGGATTCAAAAATGTAAAACTTCGCAACTTGTGTTTTTAAAAAGCACTTCATACTAGGAAAAGTCTATGAAGGTTTACTTGACTTTTTCCATTTCTGATTTGATAAAAGGAATGAATAATTTTGGATTACCACTACACATTAAAATAATAGATTAACAACATTAAAATTTATAATTATGGCTTGCAAATTTGGGGAAATGAAGATTGGGCATGGAGAGGACAGGGAAAATGAGACTATATGCAAGACAAGTAGGAAGGGAAACCTGCCAATTGTAATAAATAAGATGACTTACGAAGTCTTCACCCTCTTCATATAGTTATAACAGAAGCATCTCAGTGCTTTGTACCATTAGTCACTACTTAGCAGTTTCATTTTTACATTTTTTCCCAGTACCATTTATACTTATGATTTATGCCTACAGAATAAATACAGAAACCATACATCCCTTACATACAGATTCCAGAAGAAGAGAGAACTCAGCTAAGTAAACTTGTAAATCCCGTTCGGTAACGGTGTTATAAGACACGTGGTTTTCCAGTAAAACAGACTCCTGTAGCTTCACTCTTCATGTATGGACTTCTTCCAGGGCGGTACTGCTTTCTTAAAGCTATATCATGGTGGAATCTTATCCTTTATAATGTTTTGGAGAAAGCTGAGGGTGGCGCCTGCACAATTTGATTTGGTGTAAAAATACACACCAAATCTGATTTCTGTTACATTAAGGCATTCTCTGACAAAATACACAGAACAAGAAATGAAGTGAATTGTGTTTTAGAAATATCTTGCAAGCTTGTTTCCCCGAATACCTGACCACTAATTTTAAAAAATGGATCAAAACCCACTTTAATTGAATATTTAATAGATGATTTAATGGTCAAGTTAAGATACATCTTAAATGCTAAATATAAAAATGATTTGTGTTTGCTTACTGGAAATATTTGTAATACAAGCAAACATATGTAATAAACTAATATTTAAAGCAAATTTACTATGGGAGAAATGAAATGACTATCTTCAATTTATAAACATACTACATTCATCAACCTATATTTCTGACTAATAAGTTGGCTTTTATAATATGAATATCATAATAGTGGATTACCACTAACAGCAGAAATTATTTAACTCATTTTTAAAAATTGTGTAATATATTTTCCTTTAAAATGAACCATTGGAAATATAAAAATGGTAATATCCTCCTAGGGAAAGGCTTGAATTAAGCTAAAGGGAAACATATCAATTCCCAGAAATAAATGATCTTACTCTTTCGTGAATTCCGTTCTCTACACGATGCCCTATGACGTAGTATGATTTATAGGAAAGAATCTAGGATTTGCAAATAAGAGCGTGTGATCTGGTCTAAGGCCATTTTCTAATGAGTCATAACAACATAGCAAAAGTACTGAAGTCTATAGTGCCCTGATTTTCCTCTCACTGAAATGGGCAAAGCCTCCCTTCATTCAATATCTGCAAAGAGAAATAAAAATACATGCCAAAACCTTTTGAAAAAAGTGAAGTGCTATTTAAGTACTAGAAAAGTCATGCTAATGATCTGGAAAATAATCCACTTAATTTTTTTTTGTTTCTGAAAATAATGTTCAAATAGATACTCTGGGGGTTCTGAAATGGCCATTTATTCAGAGTACAATGTAAAGACTTCAGCTAATTTGGGGAGCTTGAACTGTATGATCCCTAAGAAAATTCTAGAAACTCCTTTGCATCTCTCAGCATTAAACAAGACACATTATGGTATCTGAGTACTACTATTACCTAGAGATTCCCCTGACATCTTTACTACAGAAAAAAGAACAATTAAAACCTTTTATTCCCTTGCAGTATTACCAGAACAGACAGATATTAACGGGCATGTTACTAATTGATACAGATGAGGAGGCAAGGCTGTACCGAGTTACAGGTATTTCACCATTACCTTCCGAAAGAAACACTGTTTCATAGTGCAGGGGATGTCATGTAAAAAATAAATGATACTTCCCAATCTCAGCAGTTTGAAAGAAACATAAATCAATGGCGTAAGGGAAGCAGGTGATGTAATGACTCTAGACTTAAGTAGACGGCTTGAAGGGATGGATCATGAAGCTTAAGCTTTGAAATTATTCATTAGATATTAATATAAACACATGGAGAAGCACATTTCAAAGTTACCTGGCTTTGCTAAAATTCTATTCATTAAATCAAGAGTTTTTAAATGGTAAAGAAAAATAATATATCCTATTCCTGGAAACTGTCTAATAGCAAACACTTAATAAGCCTGGTCTTACTTAATGTTTCAGTTAAGGATGTTTGTAGAAAAGGAGGTCAATAATGTCTACATAAATCCACACACACAAAAAAGAAAAAAAAATGGATGGTGAAACCCAAACTTGTCAATAAATGGTAATGATACAAATACATCCAAATGAGGTGAGAAATTGGACGAAATATTAATACATACAAGTTGGGAAAAAAAATAGAAACTGATCCAAGGAGGATAGAGATTGAGATAAGGGTCATATATAAAGGAAGATAAATAAATTCAAATTGGCAACAAGAACCACAGCAACTCAGGAGGTGATACTAATATGCTCCGGACTCTGACAGATCCTGAATGACATTTGGTGTTTGGTCTAAAAGCAGGGAGGCAAAATTTCTCTATGTAATGTGAACATACCTTCCTTCTCCATGTGAGACATGAAGCACTAATGGTCCATCTAAATAACCTAGGTTCATGAAGAGGCAATTAAAAAAAAAAACTAAGAAAAGTAAGTTCTGCTTTACAAATAAAATACTAAACAGGTACTCTGTCAAAACTTGGACACAAGGGTTTCTTTCTATCTCCTGTTTTATTCACTCTCTACTTTGTGCTAAAACATCTCACTTCTCCTCTTAAGATAATTTTTAATGGTTCCCTTTATCTTTCAGGAAAAAATGCCCATAGCAGAACCTTTACATTCTAGGTGCCTCATCTTCTGCATCCAGACTACAGCATCCTCATATCCTCTATCTTGCCCACACCAAATTCATCTCCATTTCCTGATCAGGCCACAAAAATCATTCTGTGTCTGTCCTCACGTTACTTACTCCTTTTGCCTGAAATATCCTTCTCACACCAAGCTCCTTCTCCTTGGTATTACTTGTGTCCTTCTAGAAGCAGATGTTAAGATGGAGTTAGAAGTGCAAAAGGTTTACTGGAGATTAACATTTGTGAAAGGGGGGGAAAAAAAGCAAAAGCATGATTGGATAAGAACCTCTCTATTCACTCTAGAGCAAAGACTGGCTGTTAGAGGAGGTCTGTATGAACTAACAATAGCTAGGCCCTTGTACCACCACCTTGGTCAGACATTGTCCCAAGAAGAGTATGATCTCTGTTCCAATTTGAGGATGGATCCTGGAGGTGCCAACTGTCAGCTACCCACATTCCTCACAGCTTGGCAAGGAGACCTTTTAAGTAGAGTGATGGAAGCAGCGCATCTCTCCATGTCTGCCATACCACTATTCTCCAAAGTGCATGTGAATGTCTACTCCTGTGCAAAACCTCCAAAAAGTCATCCTCAGTTGGCTCTCCACAATTGCACAACAATGGGAACTTTAGTATCTCATACTGCATTGTGGTCTCATTATGTTCACTGGGCTCTGCCTCTTGGAGAGTAGAAGCCACATCATATTCTGCTCAGATTCCTAGTAGATAGCTTGGGAAACATGGCACCTATCATATAACATATTCAAAAGAAGCAGAATGAATTGACGAATGGAAGGATGGACCTGCCAGCTGGATGATTGATGGATCCAATTGGTTATTCCCTACCCTGGTGCAGAGACACCAAGGGAAATATCTTGCATATGTCAAGAGATATTATGAGCGTCTCAAAATATAATTTTAATATACTTTAAGTACTAATTGTATGGATAAGATACATCAAAAATTAGTATGTTCTAAGCCAAGGTTTTGGAATTACATTCCTAGTCATTTAAATGAACCTATGTATCTCTTTTTAACCATTATTCTCATTTCCAGTTTTCTCAATTTACAGATTGGGCAAAGAGTCCATTTAATTTTTTTTTTTTTAATTTTTAAGTAATCTCTATACCCAACATGGGGCTCGAATTCACAGCCTCAGGATCAGGAGTCACATGTTCCATCAACTGAGCCAGCCAGGTGCCCCTAGTTCATCTAATTTTTAAATTCTAAGATAAACTATGTTTATTCTGTATTGTAAAATAATAATTTCAATTGAAAATTCTGGATTTTTCTTTGATGACTTCCTTGGAGAATGCTTAGTAGCTCAATAACACACGTTCTTCATTTAATCAGTCAACAAATTGACTCTATGCCAGGCCCAGAGCCAAGCTTGGAGGACACACAGATGAAAGTGAAAAAACAGGACAAGAAGCTCTTTTTCTAATGGAGGAGACAGAACTGCAATCAGATGATTTACTACACAGACTGGGAAGTGCTATGACCAAAGGATAAACGACATGGGTGGAGCACAAAGGAAGGAACAAACATTAGGGATCTAAGAAAGGAACATCTTTAATTAGTTGGGGGTTACTTATTTGGTTTTATCTCCCTGTGCACTTTTACAAAAGGGGAGGAACAGAAACATGGAAAGCCTCAGACTGTGTAAGAATCCCTTTCTAGATGGCAGCGGTTCTCAGTAGGGTTGGTACTGCCCCCTAGGGGAAGGCCTCGGAAACTGCTGAGCCAAGGAACATCTGGTTTCCCCCGCTGATTGTGGAGATACTGGCATTTAGTGGGCAAGGACCAGAAATCCGGAAGTCTTGCAGTGCTCAGGACAGTCCTTCACAATGAAAAATTGTCCTGACATTTCGCATGGTTTCCACATATTCTACTGGACATTCGTGAAACTGAAAGCCCTGTTTATAATTTCCTGAGCCCAGAATATTAACTTTATTTTACACATAGAGATCTTTCAAAGTTTTTAATACACCCTGAATTTTCTAGGAAGGCCACTAACCCTGTATATCAAGAAATGGCCAAATTTGGCTGCTGTCGTTCTCCATATCTTTGCCAAGAAAATCCATTCGGACACCCATGTCACTGACACCACCACCACATGTATGGTGGTGGACAGGTGTTCCTGCATAGATATGAAAAACCCATGTTCACCTGTAGTAGGTAAAAGAGGAAAAAAAGGTAACAACTCTTCTTTGAACTAACTGACTTCATTTCTTGTAGCTTATTCTCAAGGGTTGAAAATGAAGTACTCTGCCTTGTTGTTTTTGCCTTCAAACATCTGTCAGCATTAATTTTTCTAGGTTTCTAGACAGATAAATTACTCCTGAACAGATAAATTTGAAGAAATGCCTCTGAATTAACACTTTAGAAAAAAAATATCATCCCTATAATGATCTTTTCCATTCTCTTCCTATCTACAGACTATTAACATATTATTTAGCATTTCTTGCATTCTGCCTAGACTAGTTCTTTAATACATGTCTGTCACTGTCATTTATCATTCATCTGCTCACTCAGGCAACAAACATTTAATGAGCACCCATCATGCCCCACGTGGTGCATTAGCAGCTAGGAGCACAAGATTAATAAGTTCCAACTTTTGCCCTCAAGGAGTTGAGAGAGACGGGAAAGAGAGGCAAATAACAAACAATTAGAGTGCCATATGATATACACTATTTTAGAAGGATATACAAGAAGTGTAAAAAGCGATGTAATTGAAAATTCCAGTGCCTTCCATTGAACCTTAGACATAATAAGTGCTAATAAGAGATGTTTTAAAATTATTCAAATTGTTTCAAGACTGAAAATTGGGCAGATACACTGATGAGTTAAAATGGAAAAATAAGGCTCCTGCCAGCAAAGTGAATGATATTCTGATTGAATGAGATATTCCAGTGGCACGAGGAGAAGAATGGATAATTTTTTCTTCAGCCACCATTCTCTAGCAGGATTGCCTTGGCGTGTGCCAGACACCATGCTATCTGCTGAGAATACAAAGCTGACTTATTCCCTGTTTTGTTTTGTTTTGTTTTTATCTCAAGGAATTTAGTCGTACCATTTTTTTTTTTCCAGAACTAAGGGATGCATATCCATATTGGGTAGTGAGACTGGATTTGATGGAGGAACTAATGCCACACCAAGTCCCAGGCTCAGGGATGGAATCAACAGGGAGGAGGCTGACCCAGCTGAACAGGTTGTCAGAAGGGCTCCCAGTTAGCAGCATAAGGGCTACTGGCTACAAGAGAACGGGATGAGCCAGAAGTCCCGAGACAGGCAGACAAGTCAGAACCCAGGGTGTGAATCCAAATACCGAGGAAACAGTGTTTGAGGCAGTTCCTTAAATCCTCCCATGGAAAAGCTGTAGCAGAATGAGGAACAAGCAGACACATTTCAGGCAAGGCTTGGGGCCCTCTAAAAACATCAGACTGGAATCAGATTATGACAAAATGAGTAGTGGAGAGCCAAACAATCAGCCATCAGGAAAGAGAAGCATTCTGGGTGGTTACAAACTAGATTCATTCATACGTCTATTTTTAATTTCTTGGGAGCCTGCTGTGTATACCACCTGATCCAAGGATAGTGACGCTTAGAAAACACAATTTCAGTGGGTGTTCAAGACTATGGATGTCCGGCTGCTAAAGAAACGCAATCAGCTGATTTTCCTTGTCTCCTCTTTCTCTTACTAATTAGGAGATGGCTGAATCTTTAGTACAAGCTATCCCACAGTCCATCCATTCATCCATCCACTCAATAAACACTTATTACCAGCTACTAGGTAAAGCACCATCCTAGGGGATGGGAGGAGAAAAGATAAATAGACCCGACCCCTGTCCTTGAGGGGTCAGTGTTGGCAGGCCCGTCTGAGCTTGGGAGAACAATAGTACAAAACACATCGATTTCAGCGACAGAATCTAGATCACTTTTTCTTTGTCAATAAATTTAAATGGGTATGCAGACAATAATCAATAAAGTGGTGCCTGCACAACTGTTACCAAGGAAATATTTAACTCAATTCCTTGATGCTACCGTCTGTGTGCAGTCGGGCCAGGTTGGCATTCTGATTGCTCATGAGGAAAAGAGACGATGAAATACTCTAGTTCATATGCCAAGATGAAAATCATCAATCTCAATCTCTGTGAAAGATGAAACTACTTTTGGAAAAAGAACAGTGAACTCTATCAGTCTTCCTAAGGCAATGCAATCTTGAAGATGATACAGAGAGAGCAGAGGAAGCAGAGAAGTTCACAAGAATTTATATGGGGGAAAGGGAAATGATGAAATTTCTCCATCAATTTTACAGGAAGCTAAAAATAATACGGGACATATATTCAACCCAAATGACAACTGTGTTTTTTGAAAGGTAGGTAATGTATTCTAGGTGCTAAATAATTGATTTTCTTATCATAAATAAATTCATCTTCATCTAACATATGAATACCTTGATATCTATGTAAGATTGTCTAGGATATAATTCAAATTAATCTGTAAAAATGAAATTCTATGTTTCCTCTACTCTTCTTCCCCTAACTGCCAACCTCTACCCCTTTTGACTAATATGTATATGCCAATTTTTTTTTTTTTTTTGGCATATACCCAACGTGGGGCTTTAACTCCCAACCATGAGATCAAGAGTTGCATGCTCTACTGACTGAGCCAGAGAGGGGCCCCTGTATACGCCAAATCTTTTTTATTTCTAGCACTTACCAGTTGGCATTTCTAGTTCCCAGGTGTAAAACCTTCTGTTTTTTAACCACTAAAACTTATATTTATATAAATTTATATTACAAATAAAAGACTTTAGTATTAAGTACATCTTTAGTGGAATAGCTTATAGTGACACACCCAAATGTTAGTAGAAATTAGGTATTTGATATTTTCTGGTTAATTTCTTCAGGAGAATCTTTCCCCTGTTGTTTTGCCAAATATCCAGGTTTTTGCTGCCTTGTGACCCCCAACCTGGGTAATGCCTATTTCTATAACTGTCATACAGGAAGCACTTGGTAAATATTTGCTAAATTTAGAGACAAGGAAGGAGAACTGTGGCTAAGTGGGAGGCAATGTCAACTAGGGATAAAGAACCCAAACTTTGAAGCTAGACTGCCTGTTTTTGACAACTGGTTCTGCTGTTTGTTGGTATGGAGACCTTGGGCAACGTACTTAACGTCTTCGTATCTCTTTTCTCATCTGGGAAATGGGTATAAAAATACTACTTATCCCCATGGAATTGTTGCCTGGATCAAATAATTTGAAGTATTTGAAGCACTTAGAATATACTAAGCCTGGGGCACCTGGGTGGCTCAGTCAGTTAAGCATCAGACTTCAACTCAGGTCCCGATCTCAGGGTCCTGGGATGAAGCCTGTTTGGTGGGCATCTGTGTGTCCCTCTGCCCCTCCCCCTCCTTGTGCTCTCTCCCTCTTTCTCTTACAAATACAATCTTTAAGAAAAAAACAACAACACATACTAAGCCATATCAGTGTTAGCTGTTTTCTTGTCATTATTACTGTCCTTATTCTGGAAGGCTGAAGCTTAGGAAATGAAGGCATTGGAGCAATGAGATTCAAAAAGGACACAGATGTTTTCCAGAGAAGAAATTCAAGGCCTATGTGTTTCTCTCTAATGTCCAGGTTCCTCATTCATACATGTATTAATCAAATGATTCTTGGGAGGAAGAAAAAGGCATAGGTGGCTTTAGTACTCTTAGCCAACAGTTACCTTCTCCCACTCCAACTTTTTGTTTGGCTAAATCATGTTCATCTTTGATGTCTTGGATTAGGCATCTTTTTTCCTAAGAAGACTTTATGACCTCAAAGATTGGGTTAGGTGCCTCTCTGATGTGCTCCTGCAGCCTCTTCTGTGGCGTCTGACACACTTCATGGTTACCCCGATGCTAGCTTGTGTCTTCAACTGGAGATTTCCAATTAATTCCCTGTGGCACCCCCAACTCTTGGACCAGTAGGCATAGAGGAGTAATATAGAGGAGAGATGCATAAGATTTATTCAAAGTCCTCGAGACAGCACAGTGTGCCATGGAGAATATAAAGTTACCTACCCTGAATAACCAAAAGCTTATCACATCTGTCCTCTTAGCTTAATCCACCCAAGGGCTATGGTTGGTATACTTTCTTGCAGAAAATAACAGGAAGGTCCTCTGAAGCATGTATTTTACATATATATATATATATATATATATATAATATATATAATATATAATACATATATATATGCTTGTTTATGAACAATATACATGCTATTAGTATATCAACATTAGGCCCATTGTAAAATATATACAAAAACAGAAATTTCAAAAAGAAGTCATTAATACACACACACATACACGCGCACACCTCCTGATGTAACTTAAGATAAGTTTGGCAATGCCACTTACATCTTATTTGCTTAAGCTTGCATTACTAGTATTATCTTCAATCCATGGTTTCTTGGCAAGAAATCCTTGTCCATTTTCTGAGGATTAGTTTAGTTAATACTAGAAAAGAAAAGCTGTAGGTCATCTAGGCAGGGACACTTGAAACTGAACACAGCAGGGCGCCTAGGTGGCTCAGATGGTTAAGCGTCTGCCTTCAGCTCAGGTCATGATCCTGGAGTCCTGGGATCGGGTCCCGCATCGGGCTCCCTGCTCCTTGGGAGCCTGCTTCTCCCTCTGCCTCTCTCTCTCTCTCTGTCTCTCATGAATAAATAAATAAAATCTTAAAAAAAAAAGAAACTGAACACAGCATGGACAGCCTTCTGTAAAGGGGGTTTTCCAGTCTTCCTTCAGCAATCCTGGAATACCATATGCGAATGACATTGCACGACATGACATAGGAATCAAGTCATGGTACCAGGGTCAGCCCATGTATCAAATATTTTTGTTTGAAAAAATAGAAGCATAGATTTTCATTATCTTATTCATCCATATCTAATCCATCAGCAAATACTATAAGTTGCACCTTCAAAATACATTCAGAATCTGATCACTTCTCCATCCAAACCACCATATTTGTTCCAAGCTGCCATCATGTGGGTTAGGATAATGACCTCCCAACTGGTCTCCTTGTGTCTATCCTTGGCCTCTGAACTGCAGGTAACATGATCCCATTAAAATATGTGCCAGTTGTTTGCTCAAATGGTTTTCTATCTTGCTCAGAGAGAAAGCCTAAAACCTTACTATGACACTCAAGGCCTTCAATGATATGTCTCCCATTATTTTTCTGCTTCCATAAAGAGGAATGCATTGACCTTCTCATTTAGCCTGGAGAGCTCACAGAGGGTGGAAGATGCATTTACTATAAATAAAGACAGTCAAGAACATTTCCCTGTGAGGTGGTCAACTGTTTCAAATTTTTTCCACAACCAGACAGATTTCCTTCTGAGAAATTCAACAGGAAGAGGAAGCCTGTCCTGATGCAGTCCTGCCAATGGGCACCAGGACCAGAAAACTTTTCTGTTGAATGGATGTTTATTTCCTTTATTTTCCACAAATGCATGGTTTTACTTAAATAAAGAGCACATTTTCATTGTTTAGTTTTGTAGATAAGTCTTTGAAAACGATGGATGTAATAAAGATTATTTGCAACACCCACATTTGATGCATCATCTTCACAACTACACAGTTTAACGTGAATTTAAATTCAGCTAATAATTTCAAAGTGACAGTTTTATCTACAAAGCCTCCATTTCTATTTCAACCAATATATTTAGTGGAAAAATTTAGAGCACTTGTTTAAACTGATCCAAATAACATTCAAAAAAAATAAAGGGAAATAACTTTCAAATGCATTTTAATAACAGAAACCACTGCTGTTTTTTCAAGCAATGAATCTTAGCTTCAAATGTGAATGTTAATTCTACAATTTCTTATTAAACAGACGAAGAGAGCAATGTAACTGTTATAAAAATCCAGCGCTCTCCCATAAAATACTGACACACAAATACTAAGACCGCAAATAAAATACATGCTGTGAAATGTAACAAGTGAAAACACTGAAAATAAAATAAGATACAAAATTATAAAGTTCAAACACACATTATACTTCAATTTTCACTTCACTTGATTTCCACTGCTTTATAGATGCATCTCATGTTCAAATAGTTCAAGAAACCTGGTGATTTTCTTTATTATAAGGGGGGAGATGGCAATGATTGAACACTCTGCATTTTCTTTGGTAATAGAAAGTATGATTTATGAGAGGAGAATAAAAATCTAAGAAAACCACTCGATACTTTATTCAATTTTTCAGATCATGCTGATTTAGAGCAAATTTCCTTCATGCTGCCAGTATGGAAAATGTAGTTTACTGGATTAGAACACAGCAATTAAGAGAATGTCTGGGTTTGCCTCCCTGTTTTTATTAATTTTGTGACTCTAGACAAGGTACATCAACTCTTTTAAGCCTCACTTTATCCATTTTTGAAAAATGGGATAATAATGGAAACAAGATCTCAAAGTAAAGATAATACACCACTAGTGGCATTGAAGATAGCTGGCACAGGGATAGACTTTTTAAAAAATATTATTTATTTTAATGTGTCTGAGAAAGATACATAATTAGTACGTCAAAAATGTACACAGGCAATTTCTCAGGATAAGCCTAGGTAGCACCATGGGAATCTCTTTTTCAGAGAGTAGTTCTTTTCGGTGCTTCTCTGAAACTTCATTTCCATGAACAGGGACATTTAAAAACTAAAATTGTTTACACAAATGACTCAAATGTTGGGAAGAGAGTCAGGGTTCATGTGAATTATGTGAGAATTAAAGGAAAAAGTGATATAACATTCATAAAGTACTTAGCATAGTGTTGGGGTGTATTAAGAGCACGATAATTGTTATTATTTTTCCTTATAATCTATTATTGCCATATTACTATAATGCTAATAAACCAAATGTACTCCATTCTGACATTAAAGAAGCTTATGAGTATCCAAGCATAATAAAGCCATCATCTGTTACTTTCCAAATGATTTACAAATAAGATGCATTAAGAAACTAAGAAACCAAGGGGCACCTGGGTGGCTCAGTGGGTTAAGCTTCTGACTTTTGATTTTGGGTCAGGTCATGATCTCAGGGTCATGAGATCCAGCTCCTCATTGGGCTCCTGGCTCAGCAGGGAGTCTACTTGAGATTCTCTCTCTCCCCCGTCCCTCCCCACTCCCCGCCCTGCCCTGTGCGGTAAGCACCCACGCATGTGCTCTCTCTCAAATGAATAAATAAATACAATCTTAAAAAAAAAAGACACTAGGAAATCAAGAAAGACTAAAGGAAATTATGGGGGGAAAAGGTGGAGGGACAAAGGAGCAAGGACCTGAAAATAACATAAACCATTTATCATAAGAATATTTGGTAATAGGTTGCAGTGACACTGGATCTAAGTAAATCTGCCTAGGAATAATCAAACCTGGCGAATAGTACCTATACCATCCCCTTAACCTTTGAATGAGGACATCTGAAATAAATAAAATGGCTTTTTACTTATTTATTTTTTTAAAATCCAGTAAGTAATGCAGTCCACACCACTTAATAAAGGTCCGAAACTTTTCCTGTAATTTTACTAAGTTTCTCTGAATAGTTTAAAAAATAATTTGTTTGTTTGGCTTTTTTGCTTTTTTTCCAAAAAGAGGGAAAGGAAGGCAATGTTAATTTCCAACATAATATTGCTCAGCAATTTTCCTTTCAATGCATGGTATGTGTTTCCATGTAATTGCAATTGCAGTTAGTGTTTTCCTACAGGCAGTATTTCCCACGAACATATGTGCTCAGTATTTTGTGAATGTTTCATTTCATTTAAATAAAATAGTCTAAATTTTATCCACCAAAATATAAAGTAACCTTAATATTTTTGTATTCTAACTGTTATCACAAATTAACCTTATTTTTTTTTTAACACTGGCAAAGGGTCATTCAGTAATGATCCAAAGATAGTTAATATCTAACTTAAAATCCAGCTGTCTTAATCCTAGTAAGACCAAATTCCACAGTATATTTCTTATACCCGAGAATTAGCTGGGAACCAGAACAGGGCTCAATCTGGTGAACTTCAAATAATGGGCAAGCCATGTGATAGCAAAACTTAACAAAAGTGTCACCTTGATAACCCACCATGAATTTCTCACCCAGAAAAGAAGGCTATGGGCCAAAGGCTAAGGTAGATGTTCAAGCTTCGGGATAAAGCATATAAATGCCACCTAATGACAGTTAACACATGATGAGTGACACTAGCTGTCTTTGGGGAGCTGGAAGAAATATATTAATGACACTATGGGTGCCTCGCCGAATGAATCAAGAACCCACATGCACTCACTGAAAATTCATCTAAAAAGGAATTTTTCTCTTCTTGCTTGAAAGGTGTAATACAACTACAATTATGTGATATGATCAGAAAGGAGCTCCTTCAAGCAGGTGAATTTACCAGGTAATTAACGCTAATTTCTGGACAACAGACAAATAAATGACTTGAAATTGCCATTGAGCTTTATCAAGTTGCTTATTGAATTTACCATCCTCAGTGACTGTCTTGCCATTAGGAAATATTCTATCTATTTTGATCTTTGGCCTTCATTGAAGAAGCCTTTCCCCGCTACGTATCCTCTCTCACTACATAATGCTGTCCAATCAGTAATCTTGTAAAAATAATAAGAAATAAATATAACAGATCTTTAAGAATGACACCTGTTCTAGGATTTGACATTTTAAATATAGCAACATTTTTCTGAATCCCAAATAAATAAAAAGAAAATCTTTCTGAGAGCTAAAAGAAATACCTAATAATTTTTAGCAACCTGGAACATGTAAATTGATAACATGTTTCCCTGAGGAAAATATATATTTATTCATAAATTAACTTGTTCATCAAAAGCTTACTAGTGAGGTTGAAAACCAAATTTGTACTTACTTCTTTTTTACTTTTTATTTATTTTTTTAAGTCACAGCTAATGGGCTGAAAAATCAGATAACATTTTACAGCAGAAATTGAGATTCACTTACTAGCCATGAACCATAAACATTATCGTTATGAAGTTACAAAGATAAAATTTTATTTGTTATAAAATCAAGTGGTCCACCTATAAATCAGTTTAATTTTAGTTTCTACTACATTTCTTATTTTTAGGAAAGAAAAAAAATCTAGCACATGGCTATCATCAAGGTATCAAATGGAAAGAAATTTAGGACCCATCATTATCAAGGTATTCTTAAAATATCTCATTAAGCTATTACTGTTAATCTTATTTTCATTTTTAATCACTTAATTTAAAAATATTTTTATAAATGATATAGATTTTTGTTCTGGAACATATATATTGATTATGATAGAATTTAGAAGGTTTTTCAGAAACTTGAGAATTATAAGAAGAAACTGATAGCAGAATAGGTCAGAAACAGGGCACTTGGCTCAGTTTTTGCAGAAATGATATATTATGAACTCATATTCTGAACGTACTCTAAGTAGTAGAAAAAGTTCTGATGAAAGTGCATGCCAATAAATTTACACTTACTTTGCAGAGTCCAGGTGTCTGTAGTACACTGTAACTCTATCTCCTCCCCGTGGGTCCATTCCATCTTCTGCAGGATCTGCCTCATCTCACAGTGGATGTCCTCCGTCATGGACACTGTTTGACTGTTGACTGGTGTCTTACTCAACGTCTTCATGTGCTGTTGAACTTCCGCCAAGAGAACAGCTTGTATTGCTTCAGTTACCTATAAAAGTTTTTTTAAATCTTTTTTTTTTTTTTTAGGATTATTACAAATGTTTGGGGTCTTTTTTTTTAAGATTTTATTCATTTATTTATTTGAGAGGGCGAGAATGAGAGAGAGAGAGAGGGAGAGAGAGCACATGAGAGGGGGAATGGTTAGAGGGAGAAGCAGACTCCCTGCTGAGCAGGGAGCCCCATGTGGGACTCGATCCCGGGACTCCAGGATCATGACCCGAGCCGAAGGCAGTCGCTTAACCGACTGAGCCACCCAGGCGCCCCAAATGTTTGGGGTCTTACATCAAGCTGAGAGCCTGGAATTTTGACTTAAATAGGTTTCACAATGTGAAAATTCCACTAGAATTAGCATCTGAAACATCTGAAATGCAGATACTGAGCACTGGAACCCAAACCATCATGTTGTTCTTTTGCTAACGCAAGAGATTCTAAAAGGAAGTTGAAAGGAGTTCTCAATTCTTTCACCTAAGATACTTTCATTTCCACCAGAGAATAAAGAAAATGAATTTGAAGATATCGTATTGCTCTTAAAGACAAGTTTAGCTCCTCAAATAATGTCTAGCTCTAAAGCACTATTTAGCTAAAAACACTTGATTTAAACTCAGGTTTAATACAGAAAGTTAAAGTCAAGATTTTAATAATAAATCTCACTAAATTGTGTGTATGTGTATATGGTTTTACACAGTTTAAAAATATTACAAAGCTTGCCTTCCAATTATTGTACATGTCCAGTCAAGGATCTGTGATTGGGAAGAGGGGGAGGGGAATGCTTGTCACAGACATCTAATTCAGTATCTTCATTTTTTAAATGAAGAACCTGGGACAGGACATCCCATAGATATGGTGGACAGGCCCTTGGACCCCTGATTCTATGTCCTTTGTAGTATATGTCCTCCCAAGGTTCTATATCCCCATCCCTTAGTAAAAGGCCAGTGACAACGTACCTTAGTGTCTTCCTAGAAAGATATAAGGCAAGACCCCATAGTTACGTAGAATTCAAAGAAAGCTAAAGCCGAGTCAGTGAGAGAAGAGGAAAAACACCACTGATCTAGGTGAACTTGGGACACTCCTAGAGCCACACCCCAATGCCTACTCCTCTTCCCCTCAAAAGACTGTCCTATGTCAAGAGGACTCATGTTCCACCACTGCCACTGTCCTGTCTGCATTATCACCAGTCTACCCATAGGATGCCTTCGGCTAGGGCTTTGGGTGGGTCAACACCAACTGATCTAGAGATGCTGATGCCAAAAGCAGAAAAATATTCACCTAAATATTTATTCAGTTTCTTCTATGTGCCATGGTAGTGTGTGCAAACTTCAGGCTCCAGGGACACTCAGAGAGCTTAGCTTATGTTGAAGGCAGATGCTCACCGAACTGCCTGCCAGGGCAGAAGGAGGCAGGTGCTTGACTTTTAAATATAGGAAGCTACCCATGACCATCCCCCTGTTCTTGTCCACTCAAATGCTCACACTCAAATACTTGGTTAGGTTGTGACAAAAGGCTAATAAGGATGTGATTTTACTATTGCCTACCAAGTCTACCAACACTACAGTACTTCCTGTCACAATACAGGTAGGTACGTGATGCTTACTCATGCATATCGTATGATGAGACACCCAACATTGTAAAAGCTATTGCAAACCATGGTTCTAACATATAGCTCTACATATGATGATACTGGTGAATCATGCCTATTAATAATATCTACCATGTGATGAGATATGTATTAACTATTAGATATATTTACTAACATATACCATTCTATATTGTAATAAGTGAACCATGCTTATTATGTATATCATATGATGGGACAAACTGTATTAATTATTCATGAACAATTTTCCATCACTGAATTTACTTTGTTTTAATTCTGTCACACATTTTATTTGACAGCACTGCTTCCAAGATGAGGACGATATGGTAGAAAGAGCTCTGAATCAGAAATGAGAAAACCCAAGTTTCTGATCCAACTGTACAGTTATCACAAAGGCAACTTTTGCAAAGTCATGTACTACTCTGGGACTTCATGTCCTCCCATAAAACAAAGTCCGTGATGCTGAGTGAGACTAGGATGAGAGCTTTCAATCACAGAAGCCTATATGGAACTTGCTGGTGTCCCTACCTATAAATCAGGAGGATACTGGAGGTTGTCTGCAGACCTGTAATACATCCAGACTGTGGTCTGTCCTTCAAAATGGGCAGTTTGGCCACATGTTCCCATGGGATCGTGTCTGCCTTCTCACACTGGGATTATTACCACCTCTGAGGAGCATCTACAGTTGTAATTTAGATTACAATGTTCTATACCACTGGATAACAACTTGGGTCAATATTCTTTCCTAAAAATATATGGGGATGTATGCAATTTCATTGAACATTTCTAATTATTAGATTTATGTATCATGACCACATTTTTTAACTATTGAATTTTGGGGCTTTTTGACATTGTCACTATCAATGTACATTATAAGAGTAAATAATATGAGTATCATTGAAAAACAAGAGGAAGCAGAAATAACGGAATAAAACATATTAACCATAATGAATAGGATACTCAGTCACACAACTTAAAAGCGAATACTGAATGGCATACACCCAATTAGAAACAAACTCAAACCCACACTTTGTGCTCAGTATGAAATCAATACTCAGCATGGCTCCAATCCACAGACAGATGGTACATCTTATAAGCATGTAATAATGTTATACCAGTATCTGTATACAGTGGGTACTAAATAAATGCTAATGGAATTGAAAGAGATTCTGTACTTAAAAATATAACATATAATGTGTAGAAAGTAGAATTTATTGATAATTTCTATCAATACTTAAATCTCTCTAGTATATAAATATAGCAGATAAATTTTGCAGCTAGTTAGTAGGGATAGAATTTTCCCCAACAAAATATAAAATTTTTAGACCATATATTGTATAACTTTTTGAATTTAATAATGAGCTAGAATTGAAAGCACTACAGCTGTAAAGCTGCCTTCCAAATGTATAGAAATAATTTTCTTTGAAAAGACAGATGTGCAAAGCATTACACTCTTATGAGGGAATGTGCAGAGATTTAAGTGAAGATTTACAAATCCATTGGCTGGAAAGAGACAGCCACAAATCTGGGCCATATACTTATTACTAGAAGTATTACTATGCCATAGGCAAGCTAAAAATTTTAATGGTTTTCTACTAAAACCTTGACATAGCAAAGTTCTGTAAAATAGCACAGAGCATTATGAAGACTCATGAGAGCCCCTGTGGCCTGCTTGTGGTTCCAATGTCCAGATTTTCCAGGACAAAAGCATTTTCTCAACACTGGGTTCACACTGACTTTTCATGTCTTTGCAGCATCTCCTGGAAAAGCAACACTTGTCCCTGGAGGCCTGGATGTCATGATTTCACCCACTGGTGTTAGATTATAAAATCCAGAGAACTTTAGTGAAGCTTTGGAAACATGCAACTTAGCAACCCCAAAACCTTACTTTGCTTTTCCAGCATTTATTTCTCTGTTGGTATTTCATGCCATTAGACACAAGACTCATATAACACATGCCAAACACACAAAACTCCAGACAAACTCATTCATCTGCAAAATTAACATATTCTTACCCCCCCTTCAATTTCTGAGGTAGGATTTTGCTGTTTGACAGAAGCATTCCATTACCAACTAAAATACATTCAAAAGTAGATTCGACTTAACATGATTTGACTAACTGCTCAAATGAACAGCTTTATAAGGAATTTGAGGATTGGTTAATGAATACCTGCAAGAGCCTCTGTTGCTCCCAAAGGACCCAGGAATTATCATTCCCATTTTACACGTGAGGAAAATAATCAACAAGTCACACCTATCTTCCAGAGCTATTCATCAGGTTAGTGGCAGAGCTGAGAGAACTCTGAAGCTTAGACTTCCTATAAAGTGAGTAATCAATGCTCTGGTAACATTTGTCGCCCTGCCGGACTTTTACACAAGGTCATAGAATCATAGAACCTTAAAGGTCCATTAGTCCAGACATGTCCAAACCACATTAAAATTTATTTGAAGGCCAAATGAGCAATTACAAAAGATCTTTAGTTAGAGCAAAAACAGGATAAATTTTCTGTTGAATTCTTTTCCTTCAGGATTTTTACCCCTTGTTGAGGAATTCTTAGGCTACCGGGGGGAGGAAAATCTTACCTTTAATAGCGACTCTTACAGGATGATTGCTAACACACTGGTATGATTGCTAACACGCCGGTAAAGTCAACATATACTAATGTTTATCTGATTGTCAAAGAGGCTTTTTGCATGGCTATTCATTCATTCGTTAAATATTTATTGACAGGCTGTTGTGACTACTGCCTTTCTGGGCATTGTTGATTGAGAGGTGAGTGAGACGGACCAAGTCCCTGCTCTCAGGAAGCTTCTATGACAGCAAGAAGGCAGAAGATAAGCAAGCAAAAAAGCAAATGGAAGCATTTCCATTAAAAGCAACTGCAACAAAGAAAATAAACTGTGTACTGCCATGGTGACTGGAGGTATAGGGTGGGGGAGGGTGTGGTGACAACATGAGGTAGGTAATCAGGGAAGACTTCGTAGAGGAGTTGGCTTTTGAGTAAATACCCAAACGATGAATGGAAAAATTAGAATTCCAGCCCAAGAGAACAGTGAGGTCCTGAGGTAGAAATAAGCGTTGTGTATTTTGGAAATAAAAAGGTCTGTGTGGCTAGTTAGAGCAGGGGGGAGAATGATGAATGAAGAGGTTAGGCTAGTGGCAAATCATGTAGAAACTTGCAGGCCATGGTAACAAGTTTCAATACCCATTCCACCTGTGTTTATTTGGTTTTGTGCTGTCAACCCCACAATGTGTTCTGAGTTAACTTTCTTTGTTTTCCTATAACTAAGAATAAGCATTTGTAATTGGAATTACTGCTATACTTGTCTTGCACATTTGACATTATTAAGCTCATGAAGAAGAATTAAGTCCCAATAAATATTCATCTAATCAATGCACAGGTATTTACTGTACAATGTACAAAGCTACCCGGTAAGCTTTCAGGATCCACAAAAGCCTTAAAAGAGAGAGAAGGACTTAAATTGGGCCTTGAAGAAACCCGTTCTCTCAAACAGCTTACAGATGAGGTACTCTTAAGATAGAGAAATGATTCCTAAGTCCACATACCAAATTCCCAAGCTTAGGGACTTTTATGTCATGGCACATTTTGAAATCAAAGAATAGACAATTCTGCCACAAACCGAAACCTTCATAGGCAATAAGGTACCTGTAACAATAGGAACAACCCCTCCTCAGGCCTTCTATTCACCCCACCTAGCCTATGCATCCTTGCATATGTCATTTCCACTTCTCCCCTCATTACTGGTCTCTGCATTAGTCCTGGTAAATGAAATGACTGGGGAGGAAATATTAGCCACTTACGGGTACTCTCAGGTTAAGGGGAATATGCATGAGCCACTCACAGAATAGAAAGGAACAGCAGGGAACTCTTCCAGTAACTTCAAGAACATGCACTATGTCATACCTGCACAGAGTGGTCTCTCCAACAAGAAATGAGCTTCCAAAGTGAAACGTCAGCGTCGGGTATATGGGAGTCATTCTTACCTAGAAATACAGAGAACACGTTTGTATCTCGAGAGTATTAAAACATGGATGCAGCCCAATGATCCCCAACCCCGGCTGCATGTTAGAGTCACCTGGGGAGCATTTTTTTCCACAAACACCAATGTCTGGGTTCAAGCT
This sequence comes from Eumetopias jubatus, assembly GCF_037043125.1. Taxonomy (NCBI): domain Eukaryota; kingdom Metazoa; phylum Chordata; class Mammalia; order Carnivora; family Otariidae; genus Eumetopias; species Eumetopias jubatus. The sequence goes on from NW_028274813.1 coordinate 94,575,406, forward strand.
TTCAAAGATTCTGATTTAATAGGTCCCAGGGGGAGGGGAGGGGAGGCATTAATACTTTATAAAAGTACCTCAGATGACTTTCGTGTATAACCAGAGTCAAGAACCATTTATTAATTTATATGTATGTCTGACAATTATATGAATACATATTCACATCAAATCAAATTCATCTTTATACCCTAAACCCATCTTTGTAACTTTTACCAACAGACTGCAATGAATAATGTTCCCACTCAAAACAGACTGCCAAATTTTACAATTCCTTCCTCATGCAAATAGATCCTGACATACTACCTTGCCATGAATCAGCATCTATCATACAGAAATCATATAAAAGACTTCCTCTGATTTGTCCTTACCCGGCTATACTACTCTGATCAATAGATATAGCACTTATGTTTTAATTTGACTCATTTTGTTATGTATTGTTTCTTTTAAGTTTGCCCTTTTGAATGTCCTTTCTATCTATTTGCCTTAATGTTCAGTGTGAAATTTTTAAGAGTGAGCCAGGGCTTGGTTTATTTAAATTGATCCATAGAGTGTCCAGCAGCCCCCTACACAAAAAAGCACTTAATAAGTGCCTTTTCATTAATTGAAAATGTACATATTATCATCCAAATGAAAAATTGATCAATTAAGGCTTTCTGATGGCTAAAGTATATTATCTTGGTGCCAGATCGTGGGAGTGAGATAAGGAAAAATGATGATGGCTTGCATTGGAGAGAAAATTAATCATTATTTAAATTAATGTATTAATATGTGTTTGAAATTCTGGCATCAACTCTTTAAGTTAGTATCAATCCAGTATGCTTTTCATTGAATCACCATTTTATATATTAATAGATATTGTCTATTTGTGTGTATATATGTACAAACATATATTTTATAAATATTTTGTTATATATATATTTTTATATATCACATTAGTGGTCAAGGGAAATGTGATAGAAAGTATTAAACATAATGGGAACTGAGAATATTAAAGGGATATATATGAAACTTCTGACTCATTATTAATATCGCTATTTTTCCCTGATGGAACATATGATGTGAATTTGAAATGACCAAGATCAGTGCATAAAACATTTAAATATGATAGAGCACTATGATTTTGAAGTCATATTTTCCATTTCTTCATGAGCGCAGCACGTAAGAGAAAATTTTCTTTTGATCTCTCTCCTGCCCCTGCTCTCTCATTCTGATGACCTTGTGACTTTACATCAAAGCTAAGTATTGGTCTCAACTTTAACTACTTACTGGCATCATGGGCTACTTCACGGTGCACTTTAATGTGATGTTAAAATTTTAATATGAAGTAGAAATGAGAGCCAACTTTTCTTGGCACTGTCAGTGAACTAAAGAATTAATTGCAACATCAGGGGGAAAGATAAAAAGAAAACAGCCCAGGCCGACCAATATCACTGAGTCACCATTTTTGCTGACAGAAGTGGGTATTGGTTCCTGTCAACCCTTTAGAATGAGCACCTCAGAGTATTCCTTTATTCAGGCTTTGACTTTACAGAATTAATAGCATAAAACGAACCCCTCCTTTCCTTTCACCTACCATCTTCCAATTACTAAAACACAAAACCATGTTTAGGATCTCTGTGAATCTTAAATGCTATAAATGCCACCTCTAAACATGGGAGGGACTATTCAGTAATAACACCAGTTGCTCCTGCTGCTTTGGTTGGGGTGGCCAGAGGAAAAGCCGGAGCCTCCGTGGCTCTGGTTAGCAACCCTCTCCATCTCTGCAGAAACCACTTATATTATGCTTTAAACACTAATCCTTTTCTTAATGTTATAAAAAATGAAAACAAGGATGAATGCCCTACTAAGGGCTACTATTTAAGGAGAAGGCAGGCAACCCAGACTGGGACCATTTAGAGGGGACACTAGTTGTAATCCTGAGAAGTGTGTTGATGTAATGCAAAGAGCAAGTGGTTTGGGACCAGACAGAGCTGGCCTGGAATCCTGGCCCCTCTGCTCAACAGCTCTTTGCCTCCGAGTGAGTCATCTAACTTCCCTGAGCCCCAATTTTCCCAAGGGTAAAACAAAGATAGTCCCTCCTACTGTGCAAGGTTGTTTCTGTATTGAAAGAATATGTGTAAAGCCATTAGCATAATTCTTTGAATATACTAGACACTCAAAAATTGGAAGCTATTAATAAACTCTCACTTTAAAATATTCCAAATATTCTTTTCAGTAGCCTTGAGAAGGCCCCTATGTACCATTGTTCAGGGCATCTCAATGTATCGATGGTATACTGCAGAACTTCACCAAGTCTAGAGTCTTATTCCCATTTTACAAGTGTAGTAAATACAGCTTTTTGAAGGAGTAAAAGACATGCCCACAGCTGCACAGGTAGTTAAGTGGCAGAACTAGATCTTAAACCTCA